>NC_064641.1:359092524-359395554 GCF_023864345.2 Schistocerca serialis cubense | reverse complement strand
ATTTCATCTACTAACCATCCAACAGAAAACTCGCAGAAAAAACTGAAACTATTGACAGGCCAAATCTGGGGATTACACCCCTCCACTATCCTCCACTCTCACAAAATCCTCATCTGAACTATCCTCTGCTGGGCAAATGCTACGTGGATCGCCATCCCACCGAAGTTCTATAAGTCTCTCCTCATCCTCGAATGTTATGCACTCCATCTCACTTTCTACATCCGTTTACTTTTGCCCGCATGGATCCTCTATCATTTTATAGATGTCCTGCCCTCCTCACCCACATTAAACCGCTCCGCATCTCCTATACTATCCGTAAACCAGATTGCAATAACCTCATTGTCTCCCCTCTGATCACCAACGCTGTAGGCTGCTGCACCTTCACAAACCAATCCCTCCATCCCTACACCTACACACACACACACACACACACACCATATCCTATCTCAAAGCAACTTCAACCAACTACCTCTCCCAGACAATGAAATCCATCCCAATATATATCCCTCCTACCAACTTTAACTCTTCCCCACCTGTTCCACTCTACATCAGGGCCTCTCTTTCTTTTCCCCTCTCCTTCCATCCCTATCCCTTTCCTCTTGTAACCACTACCTTCCGCACACACACCACACTTCTCCTCACCCTCTGTCTTTCATACTGTCCGCCTCACCTCCTAGCTATAATCTCAATTATTTTCCCTATCTAACAGCTCCCTATCCGTTTACCCAGAATTTTCAACCCTATGATACATATTCCCTCCTCCCGCAATGCTTCCCCAGTATAAGCTCTTCAGATTTTAAGAGAAAGTGCAGTGCTCCAGTGTAGCAGAATGTCACAACATTGCAATTATGTTTTGTAAATTGCAAATGTTTTTCCCCTTTTAGCTGCCTATCAGCAAATTTTTTAATCTGAAACTAAAAAAGTCTTCATCCTCTTTGTTCTCGTGTATTTGTTATATTTTTAAGAAAACTCTTGGCTGAAGAGAGGAGTGTTGTACGGCTGACAGCTCACCACCAGCGCATATCTTGCCGCTGCTTAAATAAGCATGTCATACAACACCATCTCTGTATGCATGCTAACCTCTCTCGCCCGAAAGCACACGTCCTACTCTATCTTGTCAAGCTGTCTTTTAGAGGGGAAGTCGGAGAAACTGCGAAAACACCACTTGCCGCATGCGGCATGCGACTTTGTTACTTATTTCATAGTTTTCAACAACGTAGATCACAAGCAAAACAATTTTTAGATTATTCAATTATTTTTAGCGTGCTGAACGCACAATAAAATTTATATGAGTCACAAACTGTTGGTATACGGACAGATTCAGACTATTTTGCAAGTTATCGTCACTCGTTATGCGACATTATCGTGATGCATGTATTTTCATAATCAAAAAGAGAATTTCAAGCAGATATGTTGATCCAAACATTGGTATAACATTTTCAACCACATATACATAAATAATCGCACAATCGACGGCTACAGCAGATTTGCTATGAAACGGCATTAAAACACCACGCAGAAAGAATTTAAAGATTTAATTGACGTTGAAAGAGCTAAAAATTATATCGATCGACAGACAATTTATACGGAATTCATTGTTGTGTACATCAAGAAACATTTTATATTAAATAACTAGGCATGAAACACGTGATGGGATTGGTGTCCGGAATAGTAAATTTTCTGAAGTCGCACGCAATATTACAACATCAGTTGCAACAGTTTGTGGTGCAACTGAACGAAGAGTATGGAAACGTTGTACACTACTGCAAAGTATGTTGGTTAAGGAAAAGGACATGCCTGGAACGACTTTTCGATTTAAGACCCGCTGTTGTTGAATTTTTTAAGGAAAAATGAAAGCAAGAACGAAAATTGGAAGATCCGGATGGGATTGCTGACCTTGCATTTTAAAGAGAGTAGACATAGCAAGGTGAGAAGTAACCTATTTATGATTTCTTGGCGAAAGTGGATGCATTTAAAAGGAAAATCATGTTGTGGAAGGGACAACTTCTTATGAGTAACATCTTCCGTATCCCTAAGCTCACTGGCATTAAAGAAAGCTCTAATTTTGAACAATCCACTGTGGCGTTGAAAGATTTACAGGAATAGTTTTCTAAACCTTTGAGGGTGCTGCCAATCCTATATCTGTTTTTGAGCTATTTTGAAGACTGTTTGCCATTTCATTGTGCGTAAGTGGATGGAACTGGTAACTCTTTTATGTTCAAACTGTTCAGGACTTCTGCATTGCTTTCCTTGGGGAGACTATATATATATATATATATATATATATATATATATATATATATATATATATATATATAGAGAGAGAGAGAGAGAGAGAGAGAGAGAGAGAGGGGGGGGGGGGGGGAGGGGGGGGAGAGAGTCCTCACCCTTCTGCTCTACGATTCTTATTCATTTTTAAAGAACTGCGACAAAGGGTCGCTAGCTGCCTGTTTTAGCGCAAATAGACGCTGGACCTTTGAAGTTCCATTATGCCACGAACAAATAGCGAAAGCCGGTCTGGGTGGCCGAGCGATTCTAGCTGCTACAGTCTGGAACTGCGCGACCGCTACGGTCGCAGGTTCGAATCCTGCCTCGGGCATGGATGTGTGTGATGTCCTTAGGTTAGTTCGGCTTAAGTAGTTCTAAGTTCTAGGGGACTGATGACCACAGATGTTAAGTCCCATAGTGCTCAGAGCCATTTGAACCAAATAGCGGAAGATAATCAGCGCTAACACCATGACTCTACCAAACTGAAGAAAGTCGTACCAAGCACAAGCAAATTAAGCTGCACCAAATGCTGGAAGGAACTGTCGCATAGCACTGCTAAATGAAACATCGCGCTATACCGAGATGGACTAAACAAAGCAGTGACGCCCCGAGTAGTGCCGATATATTAGAAACTGTAATCTTTAAGTAAGTAATTGAATTCACAACCTTTAGATTAATCTGATTCATCGAGTGGCCATGTAACCACTCATGTAGATAACTAAACATCTCTCATTATTTAGAGCCAATTTCCCCTTGTCGCACCATTCAGATATCTTGTCGAAATCATTTTACAACGACTTCTGCAATACCATATGTTAAATGACCTTATCATCCGTAAGCAATCGAAGAGCGCTGCTCAGATTGTCTCATAAATAGTTTATATGGATCAGGAACAGTGAAGGACTTGTAACATTTCCTTGGGTAATGTCAGATATTACTTCTGTTTTACTCGATGCCTTTTCGTCATTGCTACGAACTGTGACCTTTCTGACAGGAAATAACGAATCCAGTTTTTCTACTGAGACGATATACCGTAGTCACGCAATCTCATTAGAAAACGCTTGTGAGGAATGTCAAAAGCGTCCTTGAAATCTAAAAATATAGCATCAATTTGATGCTCTTGTCGACAGTACTCATTATTTCGTGAGGGTAAAGAGCTCCTCTACACTGTCGATACATCCAAACTACCTCCGCCTCTCTACCTCCTTCAGTATGCTGATGAAACAATTTTCTTCGCCCTCAACCTTAAACTCCAGAAATCTCAACGCTCCGTCCCTGCAACTACACCTTAAACAGTTTAGCCGCAGGTGCAACCAATGGCTGCTCATGATCACCCCTCCAAAATCCAGGCGGTAATTATGGGACGAATCGTCCACAGCTTACACCTCCATGGCTTCTACCTCACCATTTACAACCATCCTATTCAAATAAATCACAAAAACTAAGACGAATTCCCATCTACTAACCGTTCAACAAAAGCTCACACTATAGTAAGACTACCAAAATTACAATGTTGATGTTTGCATCGCTCTGTTATCCTCCACACAAACGAAACTTCGATCTGAGCCATCTTCTCCTATGCAAATGTTGCACAGATACCCACTCCACCTAAGTTCTACCAGTCCCACCATATCTTTGAACATTATGCGCACCAACTTGCTTTCTGCACCCGTTCCCTTCCCACACGTCGGTTCCCTGTCGTCTCATTGGTAGTATAGCTTTAATTGTTCAGGAACAGCCTTCATTGTTGCCAGATTTCCTCCCATATAATTTCATCCATGATATCGTGCAACGTTGCCAGATCTCTGCTACCCCTCTGGTAAGAAATTCAAAAAAAGGCAGGAAATTGAAAAACAGTCTGATTGTGCTAAGGTTTTGCTACCACTCCTTTGATATCACTGTGGAAGTGGGGCTGTTGTCCTACGTGTAATTTGGTGGGGAAGTCAAAAAATCCAGGAGTGTTCTTTGTCCTGTTTGTGTGAAGTTAATAAAAATTCAAGACGGCTGACGTTTGAAATGTGAGTGCAGTCCTAAGACAGCAGAATGCAAGATGGCGATCTGAAGTGGCGACTTGTACTAGGGTAATCTCAAAAGTAAGGTCTCCTATTTTTTTATAAGTACTAGACGTGTTTATTTCTACAATGGTTTACATCAGTTTAAAGCTTGAACATTTAGGCATTTTTCGACGTAATCACCATTTCTGACGATGCATTTTTCTAGACGCTGTGGCAGTTTTTGTATGCCCATGTCATACCAGCTAGCCGCCATGCTGTTCAAAAAGGTATGAACCTCTTCTTTCACCTCGTCGTCGGAGCTGAATCGCTTTCCGGCCAAATATTCTTTTAACCTACGGAACAGGTGATAGTCACTGGGCGCCAAGTCAGGATTATAGTGTGGGTGAGTGATTATGTTCCACTGAGACTGTTGCAGGAGGGCAACGGTTTGCCGAGCGATGTGTGGGCGACCGTTGTCATGGAGAATGTGTACGCCCTGCTCAACATTCCTCTTCTCCGGTTCTGAATTGCCCGTTTGAGTTTTTTCAGAGTCTCACAGTACATGCCAGCGTTAATTGTGGTCCCAGTGGGCATAAAGTCGACCAACAATACCCCTTTCCGATCCCAAAAAACGGTTGTCATGACTTTTCCGGTAGACTGTGTTTGTTTGAATTTCCGCTGCTTTGGCGAAGAAGGGTGCCGCCACTGGCGTGATTGTTGCTTGGTCTCAGTTGTAAAGAGTATGCCCAGGTTTCGTCGCCCGTGACAGTTGAATCCAGAAAGTTGTTCTGTTTGGCTCTAAGGCGGTGAAGAAATGCCCGGGAAGCATCAACTCGTTGCCGCAAGAGGTCCTCATTCAGCATGCGTGACGCCCATCTTGCGCACACCTTCCGGTAGTTCAATTCTGTGATCGGTGCTTCGGGAAACCTCAGGAACCAACGTGCAGAGATCATCCAGCGCCGATCTTCACGCATGCTTTGCTCAGCCTTCAACACTGTCTCCTCAGAAATTGACGATCTCCCGCTCCTTTGTTCGTCGTGAATTTCGGTCCGAGCAGCTGCAAACTCTCTACACCACTCACGAACATTTTTGCCATCCATGCACGACTCACCATACACTTCCGTCAATTGGCGATGGATTTCAATCGGCGCAGTGCCCTTTGCGTTCAAAAACCGAATAACTGCGCGCAATTCGCACTTGGCGGTAACATCCAACGGGAACTCCATTCACAACGGCTACCAAGCCAAGACTGAGCGCCTCAGAGCGGCGTGCGTGTATTTACACACAGCGCATGAAGCACTCTTCGTAACAGTGTGACCAACTGCCACACAAACAGAGTTCTGCACTTATAATAAAAATAGGAGACCTTACTTTTGGGATTACCCTCGTAAATACAAGTGCGACTCTATGACATCAGAATGTAGGATGGCAGTCCAAAATGGCGAACTGAGAATATGTGTGCATCCCTTTGAGACCAGAATTCAAGATGGCGGACTGCGAATACGTGCGCAGACCTATGATGTCAGAATCCAAGATGGGGACGTGTCGAAAATGAGTCAGATTTGCCCATTCCGAAATATCAGAATTGAAGAAGGTGGACCTGAGCATATCGGCTCTGTCTATATGGTTGTCAGATCACATATTCTAAGTTTAAAACAGCGGGAATTTCAAAAATTTCTGGGATTTTCCAATTCCTAAGGTGTTACAGTTTACTTGCGCAAAGTTTAAGTCCACTTGTGCAATGCTTGAACAATAGACACCACATCTGGGAAAGGATAGGAAAATTGCATTTTTATTATTTAAACAATCGAATGGGTAGAGCCTCTTTCAGAATCTCTGGGCATGCCATTCTCGAAGTTTACACCCCACACCTTCCACGCATGCAGACACGTTGGACTTCCGTGGGCCGCCGCATCCATTGCCACTGCTGCCAGAGGCCCGTGCCATGTCACACATCATGGCTCACAGGACATTCTACCACTCGGGTTACGGTACTGGACCAGATTGCTGCCGCTGCTGCCACTGCCCGTGGGCTGTCATGTCCGCCTGCTACAGTGGTCCCAGTGCTAATACGAGCTCGCATGACAGTGCTGCCCGCGCCATGCAGCTCGTGATGTCACCCGAATCGCCGCCGAGCGGCTCACCCACCTGTTTCCCCACTTGTCGTCAGCCCGCTCTGACTTCCTCTTACTCCATGCCACCACTTCCCCACGCCAAGACAAGGGGCGTGAACACTTCTCGTCCACAGCTTGTCTGCGTTCGCGCTGAACGCTTGATCATAATTCTGTGACTATTCTCAGCCAGTCCGTTATTCATAGCCTTAGACAGAAGATGTTTTCTCCCAGACGCAGAAACTTTCGTACATTGCTGTTTACAATGATCTACTTTTCCGAAACACATATTATTCGTCGAAAAAAAGCACGCAGATGTGCTATTTTGATAGTTACACTCTGAAATTGCCTGTTGTTTATAGCTGACTTTTTCAGTGACATGAAAAACAACTTTTTTTCTTACCAAGGTACAAAACGCTCTGTCGTGTAATGACCTGCAGGGCTATTTACACCAAACCCACGAAAATTCACTCGGTAAGAACTGAAATGGATAAATTTGCACCCAATTAGCGCAACTTTATTCGTCAAATAACAACAAATGAAGGTAATCAGTGATTACATTGATACAAATCTGGTAGAATTCAGTCCTTGAATAAAGAAACTTGAAGATGATAATCCCACGTGAATAACTTTCTTACTGGAACATCATCCAACTATAAAGTGAATAAACATGTGTTGTCAGTGAGGCACATTTGGTTTAGTTGTAGTAATTGCCGTTGGTTCCGCACAAAGTTGTGGTAGTATGTTTATTCCATACAAATTCAGATAGCTGATCTTCTCTCTTAGCAAATATTCTAAATTTAGGCTCCTCTAGAACTAATTACCACATATCAGCCACATACTTTTTTCGCAAAGTTACACACACTGCATTGCGAAA
This sequence comes from Schistocerca serialis cubense, assembly GCF_023864345.2. NCBI lineage: Eukaryota > Metazoa > Arthropoda > Insecta > Orthoptera > Acrididae > Schistocerca > Schistocerca serialis. The sequence goes on along the minus strand of NC_064641.1, from coordinate 359,388,304 downwards.
ATAATATATATGGAATGATTCAGCTACCCCTACCGATGTCGTTTTATGCAACCCACAATGTCATATCCAGCCTTCAAAAACCATGAGCGAGATTCTCATATTCTCTCGCTAGCTACGCCCAAAGTAGCAGTCGTACAGTGAAAATGAACAGGGCCTTTTAGTAGAAAATTTAGTGTAGTTAAATTCTGTACCGAGATAGGTTTTCGAGTTGTTCAAGAAAAACGAACAAAAGTGATCTTCAAACACACCTCCACCCCCCCCCCTCCCCCCCGCCCCACCCCACTCATGCTTCTCCAGTCAGAATTTCTACTATGTTGTTCGTGGTCCTCCTTCCTCCTACTACACGAACTATTCCCGATATTCGACCTTTTTTGGTCTCTACTGATTTGGCTATTATGCCACTAATATAATCGCCTATTTCGTTAACATTATTAATTTAAGTGTGCCCATGACGGTAATGAAAGAAAAACGACTTTTTAAAAGTTACGCTAAGACTATTTACGTTGACAGTTTGATCCAAACTTAACCCTTACAAGCGCAGTAGTTCCGTAGTCAGAAGACCTGACGAATAAAACGATGTAATTGTTTATTTTATGGCGTTAAAATTCACAAAAGTGGTAGGTAAAACTAACATAAACGACATTTTTACAATCTGGACGTGCTCAACTAAGCCAGTCAATGAAGACCAATAAAGGTGGAATGTGAGAAATAATTCGTGTAGTCGAAAATAGTCGTATAGTGTTAGGAGGAAGTGCCATGACAACATACCAGAAATCCTGATTGGCGAGGGTTGAGGGTGGGATGGGAGTTAGTATGAAGATAATTTTTGTCCATTTTTCTTGAATAACTCGAGAACTACGGTCTATAGCGAAAACTTATCCCAGTACAAAATTTAACTACATGAATTTCCTACAAAAAAGTGTTGTCCATTTTTACTGTAGGACTCCTAGTTTGCACGTAGCGAGCAAGAGAATATGAAAATCTCAGGCGTGGTTTTTCAAGGTCAGACATAACATTGCGGTTTGCATAAAACGACAGTGGTAGTGGCAGCTGAATCACCATGTGTACCGGTGATAATTGATAATTTTATTTAGCAGTATGGAAGCAATGTCACCACTAAATGTCGCCGGCCGTAGTGGCCGAGTGGTTCTAGGTACTACAGTCTGGAACCGCGCGACCGCTACTGTCGCAGGTTGGAATCCTGCCTCGGGCATGGGTGTGTGTGAAGTCGTTAGGTTAGTTAGGTTTAAGTAGTTCTAAGTTCTAGGGGACTGATGACCTCAGAAGTTAAGTCGCATTGTGCTTAGAGGCATTTGAACCAATTAAACGTCACACTCCATCTAAACAGTCAACATTGTATAAATATCACCAATGGTGTTGCGTGTATGTGTATGTGTAGTGTACTATGTGTGTATGTGTGTGTGTGTGTGTGTGTGTGTGTGTGTGTGGTTTAACTCGTTAAAAAGTATATTTGCGCCATCAGCTGTACAAATGTATATTTATTCACTTCCGGTTTCAGTTATACCGTAACAACCATCTTCAAAAAAGAATAACAGTAGGGAAAACTCGACTAATTTAGCAATATTAAGGTTTTTTACTTCTAGCATTTAAAAGAAATATATTAAAAATGGAATTTTTGTATCAAATGATAAGTAAAAGTAGTATAATTCATTGGTATAAATGTTAAATACTGAAACTTAAATTTCAGATATAAAAAAAGTTTTCTTAAAATAGTGCTAATTTACTGTATTAATAAGAACTTGGGAAATTTCACAACACTATTCGGGTAATTTCGTAGTAGCAGCTGTAATTCTAAAAAAAATACTTTCGTGTGATCGGAACATGGTTTAATGTAACCAATCACATCACACACTTAACATTTACTGTATTTACTATTACCAAATTATTGTAAGTACTGTAATCAAAGGTAATGTGATTAATTAAATAGATACTTTAACATAAAAATGAATAATAAAATAAACAAAATTAAATACTGCAGTCATACAAAATCTTAAAACCGGAAATGCAATTGAAGTTAGTTCTTAAAATCGGAAATGTGATTCAAGTTAATCAGAATCAGCCTTAGTGCGTAAACGGCATGTGAACTGAGCACAGTAGTAGTGGGACAACCTTCGTGTCAGCGCACACTGCATTGCTGCCAAATTTTTTCAAGATGGCGACGATGACGTCATCCAAGAAGGCGGCATGTGGACTTGGCAACATCGCATGACGTCATCCAAGATGGCGGATTTTGGGGGAAAATAGGCCAATTGTGCTACATCCACTAACCTAACCTCAAGAAAAAATTGCGTGAATTTTGAATTTTGGCTGGAAAATAGACCAATTTGGCTACGTCCACTAAGCTATGCCTCCAGACGAAAAAAATGGCGGGAAGTTTGAATTCCAACAGGATAATGCATGCAAAAACTGTACTTGTCTTTATTATTATTGATTATCATTTATTAACATTCATTACCATTTATTATTATTTATTATTATTTATTAACATTGATTATCATTTATTATTACTTAAATAGACCAATTGGGCTACATCCACTAACCTAACCTCCAGAAAAAATGGCGGGAAGTTCGAATTTTGTCGGGAAAATAGACCAATTGTGCTACGTCCACTAACCTAAGCCTCCAGAAGAAAAAAATGGCGGGAAGTTTGAGTTCCAATGGGATAATGCATGCAAAAACCGCACTTGTCTTTATTATTATTATTGATTATTATTGATTATCATTTATTAACATTTATTATCATTTATTATTATTTATTATCATTTATTATTATTAATTATTATTGACCTGCCTCCACTAGAAATTCCCTCCAAATTCAAATTTCAACATGATAATGGCGGCAAAACCTTACTTTTGTTTATTATTATTCATTATTATTTATTAACATTCATTATCATTCATTGTCATTTATTATCATTCATTATCATTTATTATTATTATTATTTATTATTATAGGCCGACCTCCATTAGAAAATTGCGTTAAATTCAAATTCCAACACGATAATGTCTCGAAAACTGTACTTCTATTTATTATTATCATTTATTATTTATTCAAGATGTCTGATTTTCTCGGCGCGAAAGCCATTTTCCTTACATCCACGACAAAAATCTATCACAAGTTCAAATCCAAACACCATAATTGATCACACGTATGAACTTTCTCCGTCACTTGTCTTTATTCGCTGGTAGCCTATCATAATCGCATCAAATAATAAACTGCACTTATAGTAACGTAAGTCTCGTCCTTTGATTTTGCAGGGGGGAAGGGGCTGAAGACTTTATTTCAAGCAGCACGGTCATCACTTGTTCTCCAACACAGTCAGTACGCACATCTTTGATATCGATCAATAACAGGACGAGTGGGAATAATGTGGTTAATGAAGTGCTTCAAGAACTCCAAGAAAATTTCCAAATTTATCCTCCATTTTTGACACTGCTACCTGGCTCAGTGGAGGAGCCTTTTTCTTCAGGCTATTGGTGACACGATTCCCCTTAAAAATAAACTTAGGAGGCACCGTTTGTCCCATGGCATTGGCAGTAATCACAACTGTTGTGGTCTCCCCCTATTCAGCAGTTATCTGTTGGTGGACACGTTTCACTCCTTTGGTGAAACAAGTGCTCGGCTTATTCAACATTGAAAATCTCGTCTCACCTAAATTAGATTTAGCTTCGTCCAGAGTCCTGTTTTCTCATGCACAGTACTTAGCACATCATAAAAATCGTTCAGATTAGAACGTTTCTTGTTACTGTAGATCGATGATCGTGTTGGAATATGCTGTCATCCAGGAGAACTGCTGCCCGAGACATACAACGTGCTACAGATGCAGGCCGGCAGCCAAGTGTGTTCTGGGGGACATTCACATGGGCCTTCTTGGGATCTGCATAAATAGAAGACACCATGACAGCTGTTTGCTGCCAGAACATTTTCACGGAAAACCTTCATCCTTTCATCTTTGTTGCCTCCCCCGACTGCGATGGCATCTTCCAGCGGGATAACTGTCCTTGACACAAGGCTAGAATCGTGCTACAGTAGTTGGTGAAGCACATCTGAATCCGATGGAACATATCTGCAGCGCTATCGGGCGCCAGCTACTCGCCCACGAAGTACCAGTCGTACTTTACGGGAAATACGTGGCCTGTGCCTAGAGAACGAATGTCATTTAAGTACGAAAAACTCCCAAGTGCTTGTGGAACACATACGTTGTAGAATCGTTACTGCATTTGGTTCCAAGCGTGAACAAACACGTTATGAAGCGGATGGACGTAATATTTTTCGATCGTCAGTGTCAATTGAACTATTTGGTATTACGTATTAGCAGTAAATGAATCCTTAAAATATGTACAAATCTGTAATGATGAAGTATGTAAATCACTGTTTAGCTGCTCTCGAAATTACCATTGAACAATAGAAAAAATCCCAGTAAACGAAAGTGTCATTAATATCTAACACGATTAGGTATGAAGACTAGGGTTTAACGTCCCATCGACGACGAAATTGTTAGAGACGGTGCAGAAGCTTGGATTGCTGAATAATGTAGAAGGAACCATCCAGTCATTCACCTTAAGATACTTAAAGTACTGACAGAAAACCTAAATCTGGATAGTCAGTTTGAGATTTGAACCGAAGTCCGGTGTCATACCACTATGTTATTCAGTGCTAAAATTGTTCTAACTGTGAGGCAGAAGTAGTTCTTCCGAGAACGAGACATTTTTCGAACACGAACAAGTTTACATGCTCCTCATATGGGAATTTAATCTTCAGCACCTAATTACTCGCACAACAAGAAGAAACGTAAAATACTCGCTTCTTGTTGATTTGACCAGGGCACTAATTAAGCTGAATATATATGTCAGGTCTTTGAAGAAAAAGTAACATCATGATTTATGGAAGATCTTTGAACATAAAAGAATAAGAAGAGCATGTACTTGACATCATTTTAAGACAGTGTGATATATTTTGTGAGAAACAAAGGAAATGTAACCCAATAGAACGAAATGCTATACACAAATATTAATATAAAGCTTTTCGGACCATCAAGATATTTCAGTAAGCTTAGCATTTTGTGCAGAAAACTTTGGAATGCACGTTCCATAAAAGTAACACATTCTTAAATGCTTGTCGTCACGTGCGATTCTAGAAGTCGGTTAAGGGGGGGGGGGGGGGCTGATGGGGGGGAGGGGGTTTGGGGGAATGAAATATGGCTTAACAAAAGGAGAGTTAGGGTCCTCTACCGGCAAACTGGTAAAATACGGTGTTGCTTAAACTAGTTTTTGGTAGCTGTTTTGCAGTTCAGGGTAAAAAATGTGTATTAATATATAATAAGACATCTATTTTAAGTTTAATGATATTTACTGGTTTAGGTAGTGAGCTATTTGCCGCTCTTATTCTTTTGTTAAAATGTGTTTGGAATACGTTGCAGCCTATATTGCTACATAATTGTAAAAAAAAATAAAATGATTGAATCTGTTGGAGTAATACATTCGCTGATTTCTGAATTTATTTTATCCAGTGTAATATAATACTCCATAGCCTCCCCCCCCCCCCCCCCTTGCCACCGGCCCTGCTTGTTGTTGTTGTTTGGGCAGATTTTGTAGCATCTCTTCCATTTTTGTGATGTTAGTCCAGTTCCTATTTAATCGTGTATTTGATATCGCCGATCCTGCTGTTGCTATTGTGGTACTACTGCATCTCTAGCCATCAAAACCAACTTTGATCTGTCCCTAACATTGAGAGATATATGGCTGTTACTAATTCTACTGGCGACACTGTCTATGATTATTTGCCTGGAAACTCCTTCAGAAATATACTGCTTTGTACCTTTTAACTAGTGTTCATGTTGTAAATGACGTATGATTTTAGAGTGCAGACGTTTAGAAACTGGAAGAACACAACAACGGACCATCTTGTTGTCTGGCCAACACTATAATTGCTGTATAGCTGATCACATACATCTGTTCCTCCCTTAGAGCTTTTGTAGAAAGTCACAATTCCTATTTTTTCGGCACCTGCGTCTTCATCTATCTGACATCACTGTGAATTGATGATGTTAGCCCTACTGGCTTAGATTTCCTGGGAACATAAGGAACCACATTTCTTTCGTAAAACCAGATAAACTTGAACACACATTCCTGTATTTACTGGGCAGAAAGTCAGCAGGAATTTCACATTTATATTTTCGTGATGTTCCCACTAATGTCAGCTTAATGTCCAGCAATGTTCTGGGTGGTGGGACACCGGCATATCAGCTATTATGTTCCTTTCCGAGTCTCTAATGAGAACAACAAGGCGTTGGGCAACATCTGAAGGGCTATTAGACTGTCTGAAAATGCCATTGGGATGCATTCGTGCATACACCACAAATGTGTACAAGTAGAATGTTCTACAGTCTACTAAAGGAAACACTTTTATTCCCTATTTCTTAGGTTTTTTAGACAAATAGTGCCTAAATGAGCAATACCCACAAAATACAATGAACTGCTCGTCAGTTGTCAAATATTGTGATGGGGTGTAGGCTTTCAAATGGTTCAAATGGCTCTGAGCACTATGGGACTCAACTGCTGAGGTCATTAGTCCCCTAGAACTTAGAACTAGTTAAACCTAACTAACCTAAGGACATCACAAACATCCATGCCCGAGGCAGGATTCGAACCTGCGACCGTAGCGGTCTTGCGGTTCCAGACTGCAGCGGTGTAGGCTTTCATGAACTTTTTCCCTATCAGCACCAGAGATTCTCGAATAGCGGCCACCTTGCATTTTATTTTATTTATTTACTTGTCAGACTTCTTTCTCTCGTGTTTTACCTCGGCTCGGCATTAACAAGTCGAATAAAGCGATGCAGTAACAAAAATTTCTGATGAGGCACGGTTAGGAAAAAAATTTCAAGGCCGTCCTGCCCCCACATACCCGTAAAGTGGAGGTGGGAAGCTATGTAGAATTCAGGAAACTATATAATAAGCCAAGAAGTGCCTTCATTGCAAGTCGAACTGTAACTTGAGTGTCACGATTCCCCAAAATTGGCGGCGATTAACATAATGTACGTTTTAGTGAACATACCCAATCTGCCAATTATATTCTTGTCGAAATGAAGAAAGAAGTGCTCCTCTGATGTCTCTGCTGCGCCCAAGCACCAGGTAAATGTGTGATAGTAATATTGTGCTTTTTAGCACGGTCCCTTTGGCTAAATGGCTTTTAGTGCCATTGGGTTCAAAAATGGTTCAAATGGCTCTGAGCACTATGGGACTTAACTTCTGAGGTCATAAGTCCGTTAGAACTTAGAACTACTTAAACCTCAATAACCTAAGGACATCACACACATCAATGGCCGAGGTAGGATTCGAACCTGCGACCGTAGAGCTCGCGCGGTTCCAGACTGTAGCGCCTAGAACCCCTCGGCCACCACGGCCGGCGGTGCCATTTGGTTTTACCACATCTGCACATAAAAAAATGAGTCATTTTTGAGAGTCGCCGTTTCGTAACCAGAAGCAGCAGAAAGATCTGAAGCGGTACTGTGTTCACTTTCTACAACATTCTCATCTTCAAAATCAGAGACTCCTCCCACAGGTTCATCACCTTCGCAAAGTAATTCCCCAATAAGTTCCTCAGCAGTCAATTTTTAGGCATTCTGTGCCGAAAAAAGAGTAGCCATGTAACTTTCCCGTCACCTAAGAGAAGAAAATAACACATAAATGTAAAATTGGTAAATAAATCGTTTTAAATACGCCGAAAAGAAGAAATACACTTTTCAAACTCAGGTTGCTGTTGTTGTTGTGGTCTTCAGTCCTGAGACTGGTTTGATGCAGCTCTCCATGCTACTCTATCCTATGCAAGCTTCTTCAATTTCCCAGTACCTACTGCAGCCTACATCCTTCTGAATCTGCTTACTGTATTCATCTCTTGGTCTCCCTCTTCGATTTTTACCCTCCACGCTGCCCTCCAATGCTAAATTTGTCATCCCTTGATGCGTCAGAACATGTCCTACCAATCGGTCCCTTCTTTTGTCAAGCTGTGACACAAACTCCTCTTCTCCCCAATTCTATTCAATACCACCACATTAGTTATGTGATCTACCCATCTAACCTTCAGCATTCCTCTGTAGCACCACATTTCGAAAGCTTCTATTCTCTTCTTGTCTAAACTATTTATCGTCCATGTTTCACTTCCATACATGGCTACACTCCATACGAATACTTTCAGACTTCCTGACGGTTAGATCTATACTCGGTGTTACCAAATTTCTCTTCTTTAGAAACGCTTTCCTTACCATTGTCAGTCTACATTTTATATCCTCTCTACTCCGACCATCATCAGTTATTTTGCTCCCCAAATAGCAAAACTCCTTTACTACTTTAAGTATCTCATTTCATAATCTAATTCCCTCAGCATCACCCGACTTAATTCGACTACATTCCATTATCCTCGTTTGATACTGGTGTATCATAGTGGCGTATCACCCGGCGTGATGGTATGGGGTGCCATTGGTTACACTCTCGGTAACCTCTTGATCGCATCGACGGCACTTTGAACAGTGGACGTTACATTTCAGATGTCTTACGACCCGTGGCTCTACCCTTCATTCGATCCCTGCGAAACCCTACATTTCAGCAGGATAATGCAAGACCGCATGTTGCAGGTCCTGTACGGGCGTTTCTGGATACAGGAAATGTTCGGCTGCTGCCCTGGCCAGCACATTCTCCAGATCTGTCACCAAGTGAAAACGTCTGGTCAATGGTGGCCGATAAAATGGCTCGTCAGAATACGCCAGTCCCTACTCTTGATGAACTGTGGTATCGTGTTGAATCTGCATGGGCAGCTGTACCTTTACAAGCCATCCAAGCTCTGTTTGACTCAATGCCCAGGCTTATGAAGGCCGTTATCACGGCCAGAGTTGGTTGTTCTGGGTACTGATTTCCTAGGATCTATGCACCCAAATTGCGTGAAAATGTAATCACATGTCAGTTCTAGTATAATATATTTGTCCAATGAATACCCGTTTATCATCTGCATTTCTTCTTGGTGTAGCAATTTTAATGACCAGTAGTATACATGCCCCTGGTAAGTTTCAGAATGTCACTTGCCAAAGAAATCAAGCAGAAACATTTTGACCGCACGCGAGTACTTAAGAGTTAAAACCTTAGTCTCAAATGAGGACGGAGTTGCTGGGACTGCGGCCGCGGCCACGCTGCTGCTTCCCCTCGAGTTGTGTGGCGCTGACCGCACAGGATGCTGGAGTCCAGTACCAGCCGCCCTGCCGGCTCGCGGCGGCGCCAGCGTGGGCGTAGCTGCCGGCTCGCCAGGAATCCGCCGTGTCACACCGGCGCGGCGCGGCGCGCCGGCCACCAACAGGCGCTGCGCGCAGCCCACGGCCCACAGCCGCCGCCGCGGTGGTCGCCGCAGCCGCCGCCGCAGCTGCAGTCGCCGACCTTTCGCATTCACCGGCGATAGCCCGTGGCTGTCTGTTATCTTCTTTCTCTTCCCTACGTTTCACTCCCTTGACACAACGGCGGCGCGCCTATATGCGTCTGTCCACCCCCGCACAAACCTCACATGACTAGCGGAACACCGGCCGAGGTAGCCGAGCGGTTCTAGGCGCCACAGTCTGGAACCACGCGACCGCTACTGTCGCAGGTTCGAATCCTGCCTCGGGCATGGATGTGTGTGATGTCCTTAGGTTAGTTAGGTTTAAATAGTTCTAAGTTCTAGGGGACTGATGACCTCAGAAGTTAAGTCCCATAGTTAAAAAAATGGTTCAAATGGCTCTGAGCACTATGGGACTTAACTGCTGAGGTCATCAGTCCCCTAGAACTTAGAACTACTTAATCCTAACTAACCTAAGGACATCACACACATCCATGCCCGAGGCAGGATTCGAACCTGCGACCGTAACGGTCGCGCGGTTCCAGACTGTAGAGCCTAGAACCGCTCGGCCACTCCGGCCGGCTAAGTCCCATAGTGCTCAGAGCCATATGAACCATTTGAACTAGCGGAATCTTGCTCACAGTTATGAGTCAAGCGTGGACTGCTTGAACAGTCAGTGCAGCACGGTCGTCACTCAACGTACATGAGACACGTTCCGAAATTTCTAAGCCTAACACGCAGATGTTACGAGCTCATCACTCATGTGACAAGAAAGACTCATAATTATCGTCCAGTTTCCTTACAGACTTTTTTTTTTTTTTCAAACTACGCGAAAAGGTCATCTACTGAAGGGTAATCTCCCATTTAAACAGAAATAATTTACTTGGCGTATCACAGTTTGGATTCCACAAGGGCTGCCGGCTGAGAATGCTATTTACACATTCACTCATAAAATATAAGGGGTATTTGGAAAGTAACTCCCGATCGGCAGCGAAATGGAGATCACTGTGAAAATCAAAAATGTTTTATTTGTAACAGTTAGCTACAGCTTCCAACTACTTATCTACATAGTCGCCAGTCCGACTTAGACAGAAGGCAGCTGTCTGTGCTTTGCGCAAACTCTCTACGCTGGTCTAAAGCTCGTTGTCTATCCCAAAAAGTTGTCTTCATAGCCAATAGTTCATATGAGCAGAGTTGAAACGTAGAGGGAGACAATTACGGGCTGTACTGTGGGTTATCAAAAACCTCCCATCGAAAACGCTGCAGGATCATCTTCATTTCCCCTGCAGAACCCGGCTGAAATTGTTTTGTAGAAGGAAACGCGTGACAGTTATTTAATGTGGGCTGCATAGCTTCCGGCGGAATTTCTCACCAGGCCCTTGTACTTAGCGGGAAACCCTGTTTTATAGGCATCTTTACGTCCTCACTGTGCATTCAGCACTGAAAAGAGCGACGTGACGCGATCGACGGGTGTACTAGAGACACTGCCCAAAACATCTTTGCAAAGTTTCATCGGATTTTCACAGTGGATTCCACTTCGCGAACCATCAGAATTTACTGTACGAATAGCCCTCGTACTATAAGCCTTAAATAATAAAATATCGCTAGTTGGTATTTTTGTGATCTTTCCAAAGCGTTTAATTGTTTATATCACTTGACATTCTTCGCAAAACTCAATTTTTGTGGAATTTATGCCTTGCACATAGTAGGCTGAACCATACTTAACAAAAAGAATGCAAAAAGCGATGCCGTATTAAGTCAAACAATGTTGGTACGAATAGCCCTCGTATTGTAAGCCTTAAATAATAAAATATCACTAGTTGGCATTTTTGTGATCTTTCCAAAGCGTTTAATTGTGTATATCACTTGACATTCTTCGCAAAACTCAATTTTTGTGGAATTTATGCCTTGCACATAGTAGGCTGAAACATACTTAACAAACAGAATGCAAAAAGCGATGCCGTATTAAGTCAAACAATGTTGGAAGGGTAGAAGATATTAATGACTGGAGGAGAAATCACAAGTGGGGTCCTACAGGATTCAATTTTGATTCCACTCTTATTCTTTATGCACAGAAAAATATGACGTTCCACCACAAGCAGAACTGGTACCTTATACAGAGGATACTAGCCATGTAATGCCATTCCAGAGAAAACAACAGAAGAGATTGTTAAAATGTGTTTCAAAGAATGGTTATCTAGAGATAGCCTCTCCCTAAATTTTCAGAAAATACAGTATGCAAAACCCCACGGTTGTGTGAGTGAACCTCATTGTATGAAACCTAATCGCGATACAGTCACACCCTTAAAACCCAATACTGGAATAAACGTACGCAACGAAACGAGTAACTCTATGAAAGATCGCGCCACCAACAGTGAATCTTAAAGCTGGGAAATACGTATTTTATCACTCAGAATTATTAGATATGACCAGGGAGGGACTGACTTCTCGAATCAAGTACATGATTTAAGTGAACTCTTCACTTTATTACAAAAAAAGCAAAACAACGGACAAGCGTATAAACAGGTCAAGAAATCACGAAAATGTAAGCTATGAGAAACATGTAAGTGACCCATCATTTCGCAAAGTTACTTGATGAGGATCAGAGTTAGCTCATGATCAGACACATGAGTTCGTGAAATTTAACTCGACCTGTCTAGACATCAGTTACAGTGATTGTCTGTCTGAACGGAGCAGTCATGCAAGTGAAAATGCACCGACGAAGATGGGAAAGTGAATCTGAACACGATTCTGTGTTCCTAGTTCGTGATGGTCCTATGATGTCGCAGCTGCGAGTTATGCCTACCATCGGATCGGTGACACCACGTCTCGTTGCCCTCAAGTATGTCGCTACAACTGCTCTGCAAAGAACTCGAACATTGGACACTACTCTGCTATTGGAGTCTTTAGTTCCAGTTGAGAATGAAGCCTGCAGGGTACCGATGAGTTCAGCACCATGTCCAGAGACGAAATCCCGTAATCCCTAGTCACTAGAGCACTGATTGCTCACTTATTCCCAACAAAAATCTTGACAATCAATCCTCTCACAGTTATACTGGTCAGCCAATGGTGTAATTGTTTACCTGCAACAAAATTTCCCGCCAGAATAGGCGAACGGTTAAAAATCAATAATCTCAATTCCCTCTACACATCTGTAAAAACGTCATACAAAGTGTTACATCCTCCTGACATTATATCAATCTCAGCAGTCGGTATTCTCTCAAACAGCAGCTAGCTTCGCATCGCGAGCCGTGAGGAAAGCTAAAAAACTGTGTTCGATGCTTTCCGTCAACGCTGACACTTAATATGTTTTGCCACTTGTCATGTTTTTTGACAGCTGATTTTTATGAGCTGAATGTGTTTCTCTTAGCATGTATCGGACGCCCACCTCCTGCTAAGCAGAGTTTCATCATCGGGAACGAATGCTTTCAGCTCGACTATGCACAGTGGATACACGCAGTAAACTACGCAGTTGGCTCGGAGACAGTATGTTGCTAGCTGAGGTGTTTTTCCCCGAAGACAGTGCAATGGTAGCTTCTACGTATCGACCCCCCCCCCCCCCCCCACTAGCAGTTATGCCAAGGACGTGTTCCCTAGGCCCTTAGGGGGTCGGTGCGGCTTGCTACTCATGCGAATCTCCTGTCCCAAATCCTTAGAGCATCTAGAGCATGTGAATGCTAAAGCTCACCGAGAAAAGCAAGAGGAGATGAAATCAGTGCATACAACTACTATACTCGCATTAATCCATATCAGAATTTATATTATCAGGCACTGTCTAACTCAACTCGCATATGGTCGATTTATTTATCAAATATGAATGAAAAGACACAAACCGAACGACTTACCACTTTTTAGTTATATTCAGTACTGTACACCAAAGAGTCTTATCAAGAATTTATTGACGTATTATATTAACAGCAGTCAGCAAATAGGATAGGATGCTCCAAATTTTGGGTGTACATGATGATGATAACTTGACAATCAAACGCAGTTTGAGAAGAACAGTAACGGCCATACCCACGAGCTAAGAAAAAATGACCTTCATCATCCATTATTAAAGCATCACTGGTTCAGAAAAGAATTCAATATACAGCAACAAAATTTTTTGATCTTTTGCCCAATAACATAAAATGTCTGACAGGTAGCAAAGCAAGTTTTTAATCTAGTTGTTGTTGTTGTGGTGGTCTTCAGTCCTGAGACTGGTTTGATGCAGCTCTCCATGCTACTCTATCCTGTGCAAACTTCTTCATCTCCTAGTACCTACTGCAGCCTATATCCTTCTGAATCTGCTTAGTGTATTCATCTCTTGGTCTCCCTCTACGATTTTTACCCTCCACGATGCCCTCCAATACTAAATTGGTGATCCCTCGATGTCTCAGAACATGTCCTACCAACCGATCCCTTCTTCTATTCAAGTTGTGCCACAAGCTCCTCTTCTCCCCGATTCTATTCAATACCTCCTCATTAGTTATGTGATCTACCCATCTACTCTTCAGCATTCTTCTGTAGCACCACATATCGAAAGCTTCTATTCTCTTCTTGCCTAAACTATTTATCGTCCACGTTTCGCTTCCATACGTGGCTACACTCCATACAAATACTTTCAGAAACGACTTCCTGACATTTAATTCTATACTCGATGCCAACAAATTTTTCTTCTTTAGAAACGCTTTCCTTGCCATTGCCAGTCTACATTTTATATCCTCTCTACTTCGACCATCATCAGTTATTTTGCTCCCCAAATAGCAAAACTCCTTTACTACTTTAAGTGTCTCATTTCCTAATCTAATTCCCTCTGCATCACCCGACTTAATTAGACTACATTCCATTATCCTTGTTTTGCTTTTGTTGATGTTCATCTTATACCCTCCTTTCAAGACACTATCCATTCCGTTCAACTGCTCTTCCAAGCCCTTTGCTGTCTCTGACAGAATTACAATGTCATAGGCGAACCTCAAAGTCTTTATTTCTTCTCCGTGGATTTTAATACCTACTCCGAACTTTTCTTTTGTTTCCTTTACTGCTTGCTCAATATACAAATTGAATAGCATCGGGGAAAGGCTACAACCCTGTCTCATTCCCTTCCCAACCACTGCTTCCCTTTCATGTCTCTCGACTCTTATAACTGCCATCTGCTTTCTGTACAAATTGTAAATAGCCTTTCGCTCCCTGTATTTTACCCCTGCCATCTTCAGAATTTGAAAGAGAGTATTCCAATCAACATTGTCAAAAGCTTTCTCTAAGTCTACAAATGCTATGAATGTAACCTAACATTATTTCTCCTGGACAACTCTTTCTGTTCCACTAACGAATTTTTATTTAAAAATTATTAAGCATGAAAAAATGAAAAAAATAAAACCTTGTTTTTCAGTGTAGTTGATTGAGTAGGACTAAAAAGAATAATGTGTCAATATTAATGAACACTTATGATGTATACCTATCGTGTAAATTGACTCATTCCGCTACATTTGGATTAAAGAATCGTTCAGATGATCCATGCTACATGTAACTAACTAAGAGATTAAGGTGTATAGCGTGTCCACGAGATCCCGCTGTCTTTTCAAACAGTCATATTAAGTGTATACGCACATATAAGTGTATGCGCAAGTGTGGGCTTTGCATGGGTATGTGACAAGCAGTTATAGTAAAGTTGTGTTTTAGTAGTAATGAGTGGTTACACCGTGGGACTGTATGTGCGCTGCTTGGACAGTGCTATCTGGTGGTCTGCAGTGATGATGCCGACCGGTGTTTGGCGAGCAGTGGTGATTTCATCTGCTGACTTCAGTTTTATATTTTATGGAAAGAACGACCATGAGAGCAGTTTTTTTATTATTTTTTGTTGGTTGTGACAATGATTTTTATCAGATGGTCTTCCTCATGTGAAATGATGCCCATATGGTTTTATAAATCTTAATCCACGTTTCAGGTATGTGGTTCTGTAATAATTGTAATGTATATAGTTAACTCATGTAAGCCCTCCCTCAAACCTGCAATGTTATACCTTCAGAGATCCGATGATGGCACATTCAGAGTGCTGAAACCGATCATCTAGTAAACGATATTGAAGCGATCGTGGCTTTTCAATTATTTTAAAAACTGTTGATTTTTATTCAGAATTTAAGTAGTGGCGAGGTTTAAACCCGAGACCGACGACATGATTATTACTAATCAAAGACGCTACTCCTAGATCCCTGGTTCAGATGTCAGTAATAGTATTAAATTGAGTATACGCTGGTTATTGCAGAATGGTTAAGATGTTAAAAGCACGAACGATGTCTTGGTTAAAAGCAAAAATGACAATCTAAAGCGAACAATGTGTCAAAGCCCGGGAGTGTATCGTCAGGACACAGGGAAAATAAGCGGATTTGCATAGAGAGTGACAAGAGGTACACAAAACAATGTCTCAAACGGGGTGCATCGTCAGCTAGTTGCACAAGCCAAGGCCAGGACGCAATTGACAGAAGCAAATACAGGGTGACACAGAAAAACAGGAACATCTCCACAATCCACTAAAACTAGAAGTGATGAAGGAAAGAAAATGCGTTCATAGTAATTGAAACCTTACAACTTTGCCATTTACGAAACATTGATGGCATTTATCATTTTTTGAAAACTACGTCCTTTAAATGGCATCCTCTTGTATGAACACGGACGTGAAATCTATTGTTGAGATTCCTCATTGATCATTGCAACATCTCATCTGGGATACTGTGAATTGCGTCCCGAATTCTCTGTTTTAACTCATCCAGGGTTCTTGGTCGAATCGTGCAGACTTTGCTCTTGAGGTAGTCCCAAAAGAAAAAAATTACAAATGGATAAATCTGGCGATCTAGGGGGCCAGGGAATGTTACCTACTCGTGAGATCACACGGTAGCCAAACAATTCTCACACATACGCCATTGATTGCCGTGCAGTGTGTGATGTCGCTCCGTCCTGTTGAAACCACGGTTCTGAGCGTTCGGAAAGTTGTTCAATGCAAACAAAAGTTCGTAACGTCTCCACGTAACAATCGGCACTGACAGTTATTGTGTTTCCCTGTTCATTTGCGAAAAAATTCGGTCCGATAATCCCATGTGATGAAATACCACACCATATTGTCGCTTTACTAGCGTGTAAAGGGCGCTCAAGAACGTCATTAGGATTTGTGTTTGCCCAGTAACGGTAGTTCTGTTTATTCACAAAACCTGTGATATGAAAATGTGCCTCATCTGACATCCACAACTTATTTAGAAATTCATTGTCATTGTTTATTTTTGCTATCATTTGTTGACACAATCCTGATCGTAACCGGTAATCGTTGTCCTATTGTTGCGCCATCTGTAGATCGTACGGATGAAATTTTAAATCAAGATGAAGAATTCTGCAAACACTCTCCCGGTACATTCCAACCATTGCTGCTTGCTTAAGAATTGAACGCCGTGGGCTCCGTAAGACAGGCTCGCATACATCAACGTTCGCTGGAGAACGCACACTTCTTGGTCGTCCTGTTGTTTTCTTCTTGAGGGCAGATTTAGTCTCTTCAAAGTCATTAATCGAACGTTTTATCGGTTGTTTCGACGGAACGGCATCACGACGTCATAAATCACAAAAACGTCGAAACTCCCTCTGCGCCGCTACAAAACTATCATTGTTTGTATGAAACATTTTTATGGCTAACGCACGCTGTTATCCGTTCCACTGGTCCATGATTACTGAAATTGCGGGTTGTTTACCCGCTAACTGTCACGAACCCGCAGTGCTGCCACCTGCCCATGGCTGCCACTACTCATTTCAAACATTCCCGTTATTCTGTGTCACCCTGTATTGCACGGCGTGACCACGTTTGTATAACGAACGACATCAGCAATTCGAAAGTTATTTTTAAAACTTTACTCTGTTAAGGAATTTAGCATTTCTCCATCGAAAATTCTCATGTATGGCTTGATTTCAATTTATTCAAAAACTTTCACTAACGGACATTTTGTTAGTTTGTGAAGAATGCTAAGGTATGCTTTTATGAAATGAAATTTGTGTGAATTCCTAAGGGACCAAACTGCAGAGGTCATCGGTCCCTAGACTTACATACCACTTTAACTAACTTGTGCTGAGAACAACACACACACCCATGCGCGAGGGAGGACTCCAACCTCCGGCGGGAGGGGCCGCGGAATCAGTGACATGGCGCCTCTAACCGCGCGGCTATGCTTTTATGCATGCATCTGTTGTATTTTATTAGTGATTCTTTGTCAGTATTTTCCATGTTACCCTGTACGTTATTTACACGAAATTTTAAAGATTTTTCTTCGGTTTTCTCACCAATGACACGAAGTGGTAGTCTGGCCCCCAGATGTAATGCGAGGCATATCGGACAAATAAACCTCCACTGTCCTCTCTCATGTCTCCTCTACTCCAGTTTCCTCTTTACTGTTATCGCAATAGAATGTCAATGTACAATATGAAGCTCGTCTTGCAATTGCTGATTACCTAATAAGTTTAACTAAGATTCATTTGGCAAAGCATCCAAAACGGCGCACAGCCTGTAAATAGGTTGCTGCGTACAACTTATGAACGTTTCCATATAAACACTATCACTTTCATGTGCGCCATTTAATTCTGATGGGAAAAGCTGACAACGAACGTTGTGTGTTGCATCAAAATGTGTACCCAAGGACAGTAATATTTTTGCCTTAAAGTAAACAGACTATGACACGCTATCCATCTGGATCACATTCGCCCGTCACATTGTTTTGTAATGTAATTCTTATCATGTTACTGTAATATCTGAGATCGCTATAGTCCTGACACAAAATTTTTCGATTTTAGGAAAGAGTTACAAATCTGTTTACGACTTGCATAGTCCTACTCGCGCGCAAGTGCGGTCGGGAGAGCTTTTAGCAAGGGTCCTGAAACAGTGTGGAGGTTAGGGTGAGGCAGTGGAGGCGGGGGGGGGGGGGGGGAGGGGGTGAAGGGTGGGGGGAGGGGGGAGGTGGCGATTCGCAATATCAAGTCCGCACTCGCACACCTCAGGTATGCTCTGACAGTGTAGTGGATGAGCCAGATAAGCGCTGTATTATTAGCGTCAGGCGCTGTCGTGTTTTTGTTTCTTTTCAGTTTAAATACCGAGCGAGGTGGCGCAGTGGTTAGCACACTGGACTCGCATTCGGGAGGACGACGGTTCAATCCCGTCTCCAGCCATCCTGATTTAGGTTTTCCGTGATTTCTCTAAATCGTTTCAGGCAAATGCCGGGATGGTTCCTTTGAAAGGGCACGGCCGATTTCCTTCCCAATCCTTCCCTAACCCGAGCTTGCGCTCCGTCTCTAATGACCTCGTTGTCGACGGGACGTTAAACACTAACCACCACCACTCAGTTTAAATGGGCATTGTATTTCAACAACTGTTGTATTTAAAAATTCTGTTATGTCTGAAAGTGCATTGAAAGTCTAGAAATTGAAGAACCAAGGGATCTCCAGCTTAGCTTTAAAAAAAATGTAACTTGATGACGATTTTCACGTCCGAGGAATATTTTGGGGGCTACCAACAGTATTAGTCACAAGCCTCTGCATAGACTTCACGTTGAAAAATTTCCAAATTTCTGCAACAGACTTGTTCTGGAATAATAAGAAACATTCAGTAAACATTTTTCCACCAGGCCACACAATAACAGGTTACGACAAATGTAAGTCGAGTTCGTATTGTTTTTTTCCCTAATAACACAACCAAAGCGCAGATTTTACTCGTTGTCCCTACAGTAATATTGTTACTTTAGAAGAAGAAATTAGGACGAAACAATTCTCTGATGAAAGGCAGCAATGCCAATAAATTAAGAACAAAAAATAATTTTAGATTTAGTCTACATTAAGTACAGACTCCGAGCAGTTATATCAAGAAACAACTGCAAGATAAACATGATTCCCACATGGAATTTTTTTTCTGTCCAGTACAGTTTAAAACTACGACGTAACCAGAAAATTATACTGGAACGGATCCTGTGAACGTATGCCCTTTCCTATTTTCCACATCCGCTGGTCCCCTCTGCATCGGTCAGCTGACGCTGTCACTTTCACTTCCGGTCGCTCCACTAACTGCTCGTCGCTTACTACAATGATCCCAGGGAGCGCACTTGCCAGGAACGTGGACTTTGTGCCAGTTAACGTCATCCGCTGACCTGCTCTGGGAGCAGCGCTATAGTGGCGGTTGAAAGCGGCAAATAATGTCATCTGATTATACACTACTGGCCATTAAAATTGCTACACCAAGAAGAAACGCAGATGATAAACGGGTAACACAGTGGACAAATATATTATACTAGAACTCAGATGTGATTTCATTTTCACGCAATTTGGGTGCATAGATACTGAGAAATCAGCACCCAGAACAACCAACTCTGGCCGTAATAACGGCCTTGATACGCCTGGGCATTGAGTCAAACAGAGCTTGGATGGCGAGTACAGGTACAGCTGCCCATGCAGATTCAACACGATACCACAGTTCATCAAGAGTAGTGACTGGCATATTGTGACGAGCCAGTTGCTCGGACACCATTGACCAGACGTTTTCACTTGGTGACAGATCTGGAGAATGCGCTGGCCACGGCAGCAGTCGAACATTTTCTGTATCCATAAAGGCCCGTACAGGACATGCAACATGTGGTCGAGCATTATCCTGCTGAAATGTAGGGTTTCGCAGGGATCGAATGAAGGGTAGAGCTACGGGTCGTAACACATCTGTAATGTAACGACCACTGTACAAAGTGCCGTCAATGCGAACAAGAGGTGACCGAGACGTGTAACCAATGGCACCCCATACCATCAAGCCGGGTGATACACCAGTATGGCGATGACGAATACACGCTTCCAATGTGCGTTCACCGCGATGTCGCCAAACACGGATACGACCATCATGATGCTGTAAACAGAACCTGGATTCATCCGAAAAAATGACGTTTTGCCATTCGCACACCCAGGTTCGTCGTTGAGTACACCATCGCAGGCGCTCCTATCTGTGATGCAGCGTCAAGGGTAACCGCAGCCGTGGTCTCCGAGCTGATAGTCCATGCTGCTGCAAACGTCCTCGAACTGTTCGTGCAGATGGTTGTTGTCTTTCAAACGTCCCCATCTGTTGACTAAGGGATCGAGACGTGGCTGCACCATCCGTTACAGCCATGTGGATAAGATGCCTATCATCTCGACTGCTAGTAATACGAGGCCGTTGCGATCCAGCGCGGCGTTCCGTATTACCCTCCTGAACCCACCGATTCTATATTCTGCTAACAGTCATTGGAGTCGCAGGTTCGAATCCTGCCTCGGGCATGGGTGTGTGTGATGTCCTTAGGTTAGTTAGGTTTAAGTAGTTCTAAGTTCTAGGGGACTTATGACCTAAGAAGTTGAGTCCCATAGTGCTCAGAGCCATTTGAACCAGTCATTGGATCTCGACCAACGCGAGCAGCAATGTCGCGATACCATAAACCGCAATCGCGATAGGCTACAATCCGACCTTTATCAAAGTCGGAAACGTGATGGTACGCATTTCTCCTCCATATCACAGTATCTTCTTCCTGTCGGTTAAATTTCGCGTCTGTAGCACGTCATCTTTGTGGTGTAGCAATTTTAATGGCCAGTAGTGTACTTCAGGTAGTAAGAGTCCAGCGAAACTGCTTCCTTCAGTTCACCTTACCAAGCACTTACAATGCGGGACGTTTTCATCCCTACTACCTGGAAACTATAAAGTCTGTGGATAGTGTTTAATTTCGGAGTGTTTTTGTTCGAACATTGGTCTGAAGACAATTGTGATGACAAACGGCAGTACCTTCCTGGCCGTGCAATAGTTATTTCTTTCAAATTAGTGAAGAACAAAGAAAACTCCAGAACTTGCATTAACTGGCTCTGAAAAATAAATATGAGAAAGGCGCTGGTAGTTAAAAAAAGAAGTTAAATGTGTCGGGACCAAAAAACGTGAAATAAGAAAACTGTACAAAACGCGCATCTAAATGGAGCGAGGAACTCTTCAGTTAAAACTTCCAGGCTGAGAGGCCCAGGGCGATGCATAAAATTACCACCTAACGTTTCGTCTCTATCTGTGGGAGACATCTTCTGAGGTCGTCCGACTACTGCCACTGAGGCTCCAGGTACTCTCGCATTTATAGAGCGCATAGAGGGCACCACCATTCGTCACGTGATGCCCGACGGTATGCCTATCTTTGGAAGGCCTCATCATTCTCGATTAAGAGTAATCGATTGTCATTCTGCTGGCGCAACGTTGACATCCATATTTTGTCCAACTTTAAAACTTCCTCTTTACTAAAATTATTATGGTGTTTGTGAATCTCTATTGCTTCTCTATACGTGCGTGCATGATAATGGGATGTTCGTGCTATAACGCTTGTCTCGTTAAATTTAATTTCGTGGTTCCCATCTCGAAAAACATGCTCAGCTACGGCCGATTTTTCGATGTGCCCTAAGCGACAGTTTCTTTTACGTTCGGCTAAGCGGGTGTTTACACTTCTTTTCGTTGTTCCAATATGTACTTGTCCACAACTGCATGTAATTTTGTATACCCCAGGTGTTGCTAGGGGGTGTCGGGCGTCTTTTGCAGTTCTTAAATATTCCTTAATCTTCTTGGTGGGTCTGAAGATTGTTCCGAGCCCATAGTTGGCCAGAACTTTCCCGATACGGTGCGTGACTTTATTAATGACCCGTAGGAAAACTTTTCCAGTAGGTGCCGTTGTTACTCTGGACTTCTGGCTTCTTTTCTCCTTTGATGGAGGGCTCGATCTATTTCCTTATTGGTATATTCGGATATATCCCATTATCGCATCGCCTTATTTAAAGCGACATTCCATTACACTTGTGTTACGCACGTTTAACTTCACCTTATAACCGCTTTTCAGGACACTATCCATTCTATTAAAAGCATTGTAAAGCACCGTTTTCTAAGTGGCACGAAATGGCATTCATACTTCTACTTGTGATCCATAAGAGCCACTGAGAGCCAAAGTGGTATAAGTCATTTTTTCCCACTTTTGAAAACTGAAAGGTTTTGCATTTCGTTTAATGTAAATTCATGCTTTACAATAATTCGTGAGTCATTTGATGAAATGTTCAAATGAAATATTATAATAATGTTTACTGCAGATACTTTTGTCATTTGTACCTTAAATTGCTTTTTATAGTCTCTAAAAGTAGAAGTACCACTTTTCCTGGCCGGCCGGAGTGGCCGAGCGGCTCTAGGCGCTTCAGTCTGGAACCGCGCGACCGCTACGGTCGCAGGTTCGAATCCTGCCTCGGGTATGGATGTGTGTGATGTCCTTAGGTTAGTTAGGTTTAAGTAGTTCTAAGTTATAGGGGACTGACGACCTTAGATGTTAAGTTCCGTAGTGCTCAGAGCCATTTGAACCATTTTGAACCACTTTTCCTCTCAGAAATTTACTCATAGAAGGAGGTAAAGCGATATAAATATAGAGTTGTACCACTCTCATTATAAACGTTTTCGTGAAGTTGAATATATGAGAAGGAATACGCTGTCTTTTAATCTCCATAATTGCAGTTTATTTATAAAACATAAATATAATGTGATTTAGTAAATGTGAGATTGCGCTTTTTGCTCCCATTGAGCACTTTTGTCTCATAAACTGAGTTAAAATAATTGCCTCTTTGTTGTTAATTACTAGAACGCTACCTGCTGAGCCTGTCTAATAGTTCTGCGGATTATAAATAATTTTTTTCTAAATGACGAAATTTCTTAAAATGGTTGTCACGCTGATGTTTCAAGAGGCTTTATTATGGAGTATGTCTGTTTACTCGATTTCACCATCCACATCCTCTTCCTCTGCCAAAGGGTCAACATATACAGGTCCATATTCCTGAGCCAAACTTTCAGTTGCCAGTTGGTTGAAGAAAGCGTCGTACACCGGAGGGATGTACGGGAGAAGCGTCATCATGTCTTTCCTTTTTACCTCGGTGACACGTCGCACAGCATTGTTGAGAGGGAGTAGTTTTGTTGTTTATGTATTTAATGAGAGATATCACTACTTGAATCGTGTAGACTTTTACCTAGACTTCAACGTGGAATGCGAACTTCCCTTATAAAGACAATTTCTGGTTCAATAACATCTGGATATTACAAATCTAAAGAACGAAAACAATGCTAATACTTACTAGCAATGTTACAACGCCTTTTTGATTTCAGAGCGTAAATAAACACGCAAAACAACACAGAACAACAAGTCCATGTGGCCTTGCCGCTTGTCTTATACCACTATTTCCACGAACGCACTTCACGCAGGCGTGAGAGGAAGAAATCATGTGGAGCTTGAAACACCCCCGTTTAAATTCCTTTATTGGGTTTTGTGTGATTTACCGAAGCCGCCGAACAATTAATTATTATGAATATATGACCGTATGCTAAATGGATGAAAGGCTATCGGTTTTTCTGCTGTGGCTTCGGGGGTATTTCAACCGAGTGCGGCTGTTCTGAGACGGGATAGTTAATGATTGAAAGTTTGTCTATAATTAAGGACCACAAAGGTTGCGATATACAAACTAATATATATTTTCTACTAACACACAAATTCTGAAGCAGTTGCTACCTTCGCCTTATACGTTTAATTACGGTTATATCTTTAATTGGTTGCTGATTTTAGGTACTTCGTCACACGCAATGATGATGGTTAACATTCACAATAATCCTTACTGCAATCCATGTTTGTTGCTGGCGGAAGCGGTTGACGGGAAACATGAAATTCTCACTTGTCACTTTTGGTTTTATATCACTTGCGAGTCGGTATTGATGAGGGTCAACCCCACGACGATCAGGGGGACGCGCTCATTCGTCATACTCCGGTGAATTTGCCGTTTACAACTCACTCGACTACCATTCTTTCCCGTCTCTGTAACACAACTTCTCACTCGACAGTCGTCTCACTGCCTCCTGCAGCGCTCGGCAATCGACTCCTGTCTGCAATCGACCTGGGCGTCGGACACTAATTTCTATGTTCGTGGGATCACGGATCCCTTACAAGCTCTCAAGTGGCTCCGGTGCAAGTTATCGTTATACCATTTTCCACACCAAATTTCCGTGCACTGTGAGTGAAATGAATGGTATAGCTTAAAAACAATTTTTTTTTTTTATTTAGACCACTTCGGTTCTCAGCGGCTCATACACAGCACGTGTCATATGCGACAAGTGGTCGTAATAATGTGAAACGTACAACTAAATCACTGTCATACTTTTACTCTCTATTGTCATTTAGAAGCAACTGCAGTGCTGTCGCTCTGTCGACGGCCGCCCCGGCCGCCACAGCGAGGTCAGCTGATGCGGCCGACCCGGCGGAGCGGTGCTCGCGAACCCGCCACAGAGCGCGCTTTGTCGCCGCGCTATTAATACGGCGCCCCGCGGTACGGAAGAGCTGCGAGCGGAGATTTACGAGCGCCGGCTATCGCATCAGACGATCTGTCAGCAGATGTCTTCTCCAGACAAGGCACGGCGATGCGAGCCGAGCCCGCGCGGCCGTTAAGCAGACGGCGCTGCGCGTCACCCATTAAGGATACGAGGAAACGCTGACCAGACCGTCCCACGCCAGCTATCTGCGTTTGTTCGCTGAAATCGGGATGTCACGGAGGATAAAGTCTTAAAGACAGCTTTCAAGATGTAGCGCTTCAGTTGTGGAACTCGGAGTACCGTCTACACTGCTGCTGGTACCGCATTAGGACGCTCAGTGGGTCCAGCGATTGCTCACATAGAGTAATTGCTGGTGGATTGGGGATCCGGGGAAAGTATCACTGTCAATGTCATATTACTGTCAACAAAGAGTTGTTGCTGTTGTTGTTGTTGTTGTTGTTGCAGTCTTCATTCCGAAGACTGGTTTGATTCAGCTGCCCATGCCACTCTATCCTGTGCAAGTCTCTTCATACCCGAATAACTACTCCAATTTACGTCAGAGATAATTTTAAAACTAGGGTAGCCACAGCTAAAATAGTTACACATGATTGACTGACCAATTCATATAGTACAACAGATGTTAAAATACAGGTGTTAAAATTATTAAAATATAAAACCGAATGAGAAGTCAAGTAGCTATATTTCTTTAAGACCGTTAGAGACCCACACAACATGTTTTTCAACTTTGAAACTGCATCTTCTACTGTCTAATAATGCTATGTCATATGCTATAGAGAGCAGTTACAGAATGCCGCAGAGTAACAGTTGGCGTGGCTGGGCAGAGTTCTCAGTCTTCCTCAATCGATAAAAACCTTCATCAGTGGTGGATGTCCAGTCTGTGTCAAAATCACACCTGTCATCACTTTACCGATTAAAATACGTTCCTGTGGACAATAAATACAGCTACAGTGGAATAGTGAACTTCTCATCAGTTTTATTTTTTATTAGTTTTAACACCGATATTGAAGTACCTGTGGTACTGTATGAAGTGACCAATCAATCATGTGCAACTTACATCCTTCTGAATCTGCTTACTGTATTCATCATCTCTTGGCTTCCCTCTACGATTTTCACCCCCCCCCCCCCCCCCCCCCCCCACGCTTCCCTCCAATATTAAATTGAAAGTTGATCACCCCTTGATGCCTCAGAAAGTGTTCCATCAGCGGATCCGTTCTTATTGTCACGTTGCGTCACAAATTTCCTATCTCCTTAAATCTATTTAGTACCTTCTCATTAGTTACGTGATCTACCCACCTAACTTTCAGGATTCTCCTGTAGCAGCATATTTCAAAAGATTCTATTCTATTCTTGTCTAAACGTTTTATCGTCAAATGACTCTGAGCACTATGGGACTTAACATCTACGGTCATCAGTCCCCTAGAACTTAGAACTACTTAAACCTAACTAACCTAAGGACAGCACACAACACCCAGTCATCACGAGGCAGAGAAAATCCCTGACCCCGCCGGGAATCGAACCCGGGAACCCGGGCGCGGGAAGCGAGAACGCTATCCCACGACCACGAGCTGCGGACTTTTATTGTCAATGTTTCATTTATATACATGGCTGCACTCCAGACAAGTACCTTCAGAAAAGGCTTTCTATGGCTACTTCAGACAAATACCTTCAGCAAAGAGTTCCTAACGCTTAAATCTATAGTCGATGTTTACAAATTTCTCTTCTTCAGAAATGCTTTTCTTGCTATTGCAACTCTAAATTTTATGTCCTCTGTACTCTACAACAATCAGCTGTGGAAGGTTTAATATGTGATTCACAAAGGTAGATGAATGACGACGATATACATCTTGGCGTCTTCTGTTCTACTTGGACGCACCTGCTCGCAAGTCCTTGATTTAATTGCATATTACCACCTACGAGTTTTCCCCCTATACCACATGCAGTACTTCATCCCTATGGATCCCATGCCAATACCTATCCAAATGTTATCCAAAATACCTCCTGCTTCAAATAGAATGCCTAAAGGAAATCCATATGTGTAGCCATCCACGATGATGCGCTCCCACCTCATCCTACCTTTAGCGGACCTTGTCAGACACCACAGTGCCCCTGGATCACCACCAAGCCTCCCTATCTGAAATCCTCAACCTCCCTTACAAGCTCAACCCCTCCTCAGTGAACCTCGTCGATGATTCTATTCTTTCCTGAATGTATTGCACACGTTCACAAATTACAAGCGGAAATTCACCAGAAATTTAATGAATAATAAAAATAATAATCAGGGACTGGCGCCAGTCGTAGGCCTGCACACCCACTCCCCAATTACTTCTTTCTTGTATTATTTGAAATAGATCAACAGTGGATAATAATTTTATTTTACTAATCCTACTTAAAAAGACACTTGAACAAACTCAGGTTGTGCAAATGCTTTTCCTAGATTACAAGAAAGCATCTGTTACTATTAACAGAAACCGTGCATTTAGAGTACATATTTTAGAGTTATAGTACGAGGAGCGCTGGTGGCAGTGGATTTCGATTGTAGTTTCGACCGAGTGGACTATGCGTTTCTACGTGCGGTCATGGAACGGATGGGATTCCGCCTTATGTCTCTGGACACGATCTTGCGGTTGATTCACGAAGTGCTCTTGAGAGTCTTGGGCAACGGTTCTGACTAAAGTCAAATAAGGCAGAAGAGATGGATAACATTCCATCGGAATTTCTAAAGTCGTTGGGGGA
This sequence comes from Schistocerca serialis cubense, assembly GCF_023864345.2. NCBI lineage: Eukaryota > Metazoa > Arthropoda > Insecta > Orthoptera > Acrididae > Schistocerca > Schistocerca serialis. The sequence goes on along the minus strand of NC_064641.1, from coordinate 359,360,819 downwards.
AGTCTCAACAAAGTGATTATCCATGTTCAGCAGATAAAGTTCAGGAATTCTAATACTTCGGCACCAAAATAACCCACTACGGACGGACCAGGAAGGACATAAAAAGCAGACTAGCACTGACAAAAAGGGCATTTCTGGCCAAAAGAAGTCTACTAGCATCAAACATAGTTCTTAATTTGACGAAGAAATTTCTGAGAATGTACGTTTGGAGCTCAGCATTGTATGCCAGTGAGACATGGGCTGTGGAAAAAAAAAGACAGTTTAAGTATTTGAAATGTGCTGCTACAGAAGAACACTGAAAATTAGATGGACTGATAAAGTAAGGATTGAAGAGGTTTTCCACAGAATCAACGAGGAAAGGAATATACGGAAAACACTGACAAGAAGAAGGGACAGAATGATAGGCCATCTGTTAAGACATCAAGGAATACCTTCCATGGTACTAGACGGAGCTGTAGATGGTAAAAACTGTAGAGGTAGAGGAAGACAGAGATTGAGATACATCCAGAAAATAATTGAGGACGTAGGTCGCAAGTGCTACTGTGAAATGAAAATGTTAGCACAGGAGAGGAATTCGTGGTGGGCCGAGTCAAACCAGTCAGAAGACCGATAACTCAAAAAAAAGGTAGTCATTATGGACAACGTTATGGATAACTGTGACTGCTGATCGAACACATTGTTTACGCTGTGCTCGTCAGGAAGAAACTATGCGACACTGACGTGTCTCGTGACTTAGACACTCGGGAACCTGTTTCAGAAACACTGAGTTATCACCATTGGTAAATGTATTATAGGCTTGGCTCTGTTCTATTACATTAACTAATATTCCACATTTCATTTAAAGCTTGGTTAGTGAATGCTGTAGTGAGTCTTAGGAACCGATTTAGCTTCCTGGGAAGTGTGCTAATAATTAGTGTAAAAATATGTTTCAGTACCATGTCTTTACATGGTATTGAACAGGTTGCACCATTGTGTGCTTTTTCCTGTAAGGTAGGGCGAGGAAGTTTGATATCCGCCCCGACCACTTTTCTTGATGCCCAGACAGCGTGCAAATAAACCCTCTCTTAAACGCACCTACCATGATGTAGCATATCGCTCCGTTGACATGAGAACTGTAGTTCTGCAACACCTAAACTGCTTATTGTTGTTTGCAAAAACGAGCATGCGATGTGATTTCTACATCACACAACTGAATAAGGTAAAACTAGTGCTTTGGTCAAGAAAGGATTTTTACAGTATACCAGCAGAACTGTTTTGTCACTTAAAAGGAAACACAAGTGGCTTCTGGTCGTTGGCTTCCTAAAATTCTACATAAAGGACAATGCACTTTCCGAAAAAGAAATGTGTCAGACACGAAAGCAGAGGTAGCCAAACCGATCTGAATAATACCAAGCATGCACCTTTCCAGACACGCTAGTCTTTACGCTAGCCATTTGGTGTAAATTTTTGCAGCCCTCGGAACGCATTAACAGCTTAAGGTGCTTCTCACTTTAATCTTCGTTCTACCACATGGAACTTAGGTATTAACTTAGGACGCGCTAAATCTCACTAAGTATCAGAGCACTTTTAGCAGAACGTCATTTTTCGTGATACTATGGCCATCAGCGATTTAAGTACTATCTTCAAGCAGACGCAGACACGAAGCACTAGCGCATCGAATACTTGCTTGAGAGGTGAGGCATATTATGGCGCTGCCTATGGATGTTGTTACTTCAACTGCTGGAATCCATCCCTCGCACTGGAGCTCAAGTCTTATACATCATGATATATTGTATCGTAGTTCCCGAGAACAGCTGTAGGGATTGGTTACAAAATATTTTTGTCAGCAGCATCGTTTTTCAATCGAGAGCTCCGAAATAGGCTATTGTTGAGTGCTCTGTCGCAAGTCCTCTGTCGCAATTAACAAGGCGCCCTCGCCCCTACTTATAGACAATGTTGAGTGAGAAGCAAGTACTGTTTTGTTGAGGGGTCGGGAGGTCGAACCCAAGACTCCAGATGGCTGAGCTGAAGCCCGGACCCACCATCCCATATTTCGTCAGGAGGCTGAGCAGGTTGAAGAGCGTCAAGCGGCAGTGCAGAGTGATACAGCGGTATTCGGTAGCATTTATTTATTCAGATAATTTACAGTATTTGATGGGTGCAGCGTAGTGTCAGCGTGCTGCCCACAGCGCTGTCCGACGAGTCCAGCTGGCTCAGCAACTCCTGGTATGCCAACCAAGGCTGCTCTGCTGGAAGTCGGCCACTCTCTCCCTGGTCGTCGCCCGCCGATTCGTCACGTCTTGCGCCGCGCTGCTGCCCGCAATTCTAGAGACTGCTACAGTCCTCAGTCCCCGCCACCCTCAGTCCTGTTGGGCCTGCTCTGTCCAACCATGGGACAAAGGTGAATGTACTGGTCACCCATGCCCTCGGGCCGCCGCTGCTCCCAGGACAAGGCTGGACTCGAACCCACGCCCTCCTGGATGCGGTGCCACAACTTGCACCACAAGTTGCCGGATGGCAACACCCGCCGCCACCCCTGGTGCTGCTGCAGCGCTGCTGCCCCTCCTGCAGCATACGCCTCGCCCAGACCCCGGTACGCCAGATGGGAAGCGAACGTGGCCCATAGACTGGAGTGGAACTGAGCCCCTCCTGGACCCACTGCAGACTGCTGTCACTGCCCTCCTTCAGGCAGACTGTGTGATCTCCAAGTTCCAGGCTACCATTCCGCCCCGCCCCAGTGTTGTGTCTGCAGAGGCAGAATATAGCCCGAACAAGTACATAGAAATAAAGTACAAGTTTATGTAGAATACTTGTAACATTGCAGTCAGACTGGCCCCTATAACCATATGCTCGACTGACGTGGCACACTCTGTCTCAAGCTAAAATTGCCCATCTATTTATACTGGTTTTTCCCTCGCTTCTGACATAGTGTCAGAGAGAGACAAAATATGGCAGGGATAAATTCCCACATGTCAGCCATTTCCAAATCGCCACTCTTGACTCTGGACTAGTGCCCCTCCTCATACATCGCAATAACTTAAAGTAACGCTACAGTTTCCTGCCTCGTTGATGCTCCACTCAAAACAAATCGTGCGTGCAATACCGTAGTTGCAGTTCTGTGCCCACGAGTGCCATGTTTACCTTGCCTGGCCTGCTGGCTGTCGACTGTTGCCACACTCCACCAGCGGCCCCAGATTTCATCGCCCAACCGCGCCTTCATTGAATTTCGATAAAATTTCCCTTTCCCTCGACTAGGACTGACACTAGCGCAGCAGTTTTAAATAAATATTTTCTTCTAGGTACCTAGGGAAATTAAGGAAGTTTATTTATGCGTATTTCCATGCCTCCTTCTCTCGAACTCTTTCAAGGGCGCTTGTAAAATATAAAAGTGTTGTGCACTTTTTTGCATATTCCTCCCGCTCCAGTAAATGGACGGTCCTGTTCTTGCACTGAATGAGTTTCCTTGCAGGGAAACTGCTCTACAAAGTAAAGATTTAGTGGAAGTACTCATGTGGAAACTTCTAGACACTGAAACCGACCTGTAATGGTAACGAAAGTCCTTATATGTACAGCTGTCGGCCGAGGAGAGCCGTAAAGTCGGCCGTATTTGCTCTCAGTGCGTTTTGTCTTAATATCTTTGGTGTATAATTCCAGATTACTGTAGCTCATAAAAACAATTACCTACACAGAATTAATCAATAAATGTGTACTCCCACACTGTCTTTCACAACTTAAATTAGTATTTGTCATTAAACTAATTAAGTAATAATTACCATCAAGATGGTATGAGGCTGTATGGTGCCTGGACTCCAACCCGGCGCCAAGCTAAAAAAGCTGACATCTGGGCGTAAACCAGTACTATTTGACTGTACCGATTTTTTTGCGTTTTTGAACTTAGTGACAATGCTAACATTTGATACAAAAAAATGATGCTGTTTATGCCTAATCGGATTGGATACTCAGGCGAACTCCAGTTGAATTACTGGGAGATGCAAAGCTGTGCAGCTTTGATAGATCGTAACCTTACAGAAGACGTGTTGCACGACTCTGGGGCAAAGTTGTTTAGCGAAGTACCAAATTAATCTCAATGCAGCAATGAAATTGTTCAACATCAACAGGAGATTTGCCTCTCATAACACTAACTGAATTTCCTGTCGTTGTTGGACAGAACATCCAGACATGTTATCAAAATTTATGTGTTTGTGTATGTATGTATGTTCCATACCTTCCAAACTATTTGATCGATTTGAACCAAATTTGGCAGACGTATCACTTAATATCATGAAAGAAGCGCTGTGGGAGCACCAACCACCTACCTGTCAAAGTGGTGGATGTGGGGACGAAAAAGAAGTGCAGCCCACGACGTGCAAACAGCCATAAGTCACTCACCCAGCATTTGAGAATGAGAGCATTTAGTCACATGCAACAAAATTTTGCATGATTTCATACCTTTACAAAACTTTTTCCCACTGACAACCCCGCAAAATTATAAAAGGAATGAAAAGGTTATCGCTTACTACATTTTCGATGCTCATGCAGTAAAACTTTTGCATCATCCGTGAAGTTTATTTATTACTTCTTTACCACCAACTCTACTCAGAACACATTTCTCAGACGGTATCAACATATATTGCTGAATGTACCTACGAAATTATATTATTGATAGAAACATAATTCAGAGACGTCGCAGACATTGAGCTGCGCGAGAACGAAACTGAGGGCGAAATTCGCTAGAGATATAGTTGAAATGTGTGTACAACAACGTGCGAAATACGTGAAATATATGTTAAATATCTGTGACATGTGCGTACACGAGTGAATCAGTGGCTAAAAAGGTCCTTCTAAACCCATGGATCGATTTCAACCAAACTTGATACAGATGTCACTATCTGAACAGAAATCTGTGGGGAAAAATACACCAGCCTCCTACTGCTGGGGGGGGGGGGGGGGGGGGGAGAGGGCGATGGGTGGAGCCAAGGAAGAGGAGATGGAGGGTCAAGCAGGGGGGAAGCAGGAACTGAACACAGATAGGAGGGAGGACGAGATGGACAGAGAGAGAGAGAGAGAGAGAGAGAGAGAGAGAGAGAGAGAGAGAGAGGGGCAGGAGAAGATAGGCAGAGAGCGGGGGAGATGGAGATCGAGAAAGATAGGGAAAGAGGAGACGGACAGAAAATGCGGGAGGAGGAGGAGATGGACAGAGAGGGAGGAGGAGGAGGAAAGGGGAAGAAGGGAATGGACAGAGAGATGAGCAGGAGGAGATGGGGCAGAGGGACGTGGAGAAAGAGGGCAGTGTGCAGTGGTGGAGGAAGTGGACAGTGAGAGAGGGAGGACGAGATGGACAAAGAGAGGGGGTATGAAGAACGCTGAGGATTGTTGTTGTTGTTGTGGTCTTCAGTCCTGCGACTGGTTTGATGCAGCTCTCCATGCTACTCTATCCTGTGCAAGCTTCTTCATCTCCCAGTACCTACTGCAACCTACATCCGTCTGAATCTGCTTAGTGTATTCATCTCTTGTTCTCCCTCTACGATTTTTACCCTCCACGCTGCCCTCCAATACTAAATTGGTGATCCCTTGATGCCTCAGAACATGTCCTACCAACCGATCCCTTCTTCTAGTCAAGTTGTGCCACAAACTTTTGTTAAATCACGTAACTAATGAGGAGGTACCGAATAGAATTGGAGACAAGAGAATTTTGTGTCACAACTTGACTAGAAGAAGGGAACAGTTGGTAGGACACGTTTTGAGGCATCAGGGGATCATCAATTTAATATTGGAGGGAAGTGTGGAGGGTAAAAGTCGTTGAGGGAGACTTATAGATGAATACACAAAGCAGGTTCAGAAGGCTGCAGGTTGCAGTAGTGGACAGCTGCATCAAAACGTCTCTGGACCAAAGACCACAACAATAACAACAACAGAAACGCTTTCCTGTCCATAACCAGTATACATTTTATATCCTGTTTACTTCGACTGTATATGTTATTTTGCTTTCCAGTAGTGTAACTCATCTACTACTTTAAATGTCTCATTCCCTAAGCTGTTCCCTCAACATCACCTGTTTTAAGTGAACTACATTCCATCATCCTCGTTTTGCTTTTGTTGTTGTTCATCTTGTATCCTCCTTTCCAGACACTGCCCATTTCATTCAACTGCTGTTCCAGGCTGTCAGCAAACTTCAAAATTTTTATGTCTTCACCATGGATTTTCATTCGTACTGCAAATTTTTCTTTTGTTTCCTTTACTTCTTGCTCGATCTACAGATTGAATAACATCTGGGATAGGCTACAACCCTGACTCACTCCCTTCTCAATCACTGCTTCCCTTTCATGCCCCATAACTCATACCTGCCATTTGGTTTCTGTTCAAACTGTAAATAGCATTTTGCTCCCTGTAATTTACCCCTGCCACCATCAGAATTTGAAAGAGAGTATTCCAGTCAACATTGTCAAAACCTTTCTCTAAGGCTACAAATCCTAGAAATGTAGGTTTGCCTTTCCTTAACCTATCTTCTAAAATTAGTCATAGGGTCAGTATTGCCTCACATGTTCCAGCATTTCTATCAAACTGATCTTCCCCATGGTCGGCTTCTACCAGTTTTTGCATTAATCTGTAAAGAATTCATGTTAGTATTTTGCAATAATGATTTATTAAACTGAGAGTTCGATAATTTTCACACCTGTCAACACCTGCTTTCTTTGGGATTGGAATTATTATATTCTTCTTGAAGTCTGAGGATATTTCGCCTGTCTCATACATCTTGCTCACCAGATGGAAGAGTTTTGTCATAGCTGGCTCACCTGCGTAGTTCTAATGGAATGTTGCCTACTCCCAGGGCCCTTTTTCGACTTAGGTTTTTCAGTGCTCTGTCAAATTCTTCGTGCAGTATCGTATCTCCCCTTTTCATCTTCATCTACATCCTCTTCCATTTCCATAATATCAGAGGGAGCAGAAAATGGACAGAAAAGTGGAGGAGGAGATGGACAAAGAGTGTGTGAGAGAGAGAGGGGAGGAGGAGATGGACAGAGAGAGAGGGAAAGAGGAGATTAGAAAGAGAGAGCAGGAGGAGACAGACTATTGGAAGTTTGGAGTAAATATATACTCGGGCAGCGCCAGATACTCAACTCACCTAGTTACTATACAATATTAAACAGGAAGCATGTTCCTGATATATTTATATTTAATACTTAGTAACTCCTTTAAAAATTTCCAAGACTTCAATCATTTACTGTTTTATGCAGAAGACAATATGAAAAGGACAATGAAGCTGGTGTTCAGAGAAATGAAGGAAAATTATGATTTAACCCTAGCAACACCATTTTACATAACTCGCATTACAGAACAGCCGGAGCGGTGATACTTTATGCCTACCCTTAAAAACGTTAAAAATAAAGTAAAATCATAAATTTTTGTTGGATTCTATTCAAACACACTTTTTAAAAAGGTACTCATGTGTACGAGGGGTCCAGAAGCTGAAAATATCTTTTAGCACACTCTTAACGATATCAACACATTTTCACTGACGTGTAGGCCTACTACCAAGCTGGAGGTACCTTATGACCACCACAAGAAAAATTTTAAAAATGCAAATTTCGTTGATTGTTGTGGACCTTCACTCACAACATAACTTCTAAAGACGTAGCGAAGTCTCTGTAAGGTCCTGAACCTGAAAATATTTAATATGACTTTCACTGTGAAAAGTGACGTCTACTAAAAGAAATTTTTGTGTTAAGTTTAATGAAATATTTAAAACATTAATGGAATCTGGTAGGAGAATTCATAATAAATATTTTTTCTAACTTCTAAAATATACATTAAATTACAAGAGTACAATATTTTCAAAAGGTGGGCATGAAATACCTCTCCGCCGCCCTCCCAAATACAATCCCAGCTAAACTGAAGAATGATTAAGGAAACAAATGACAGCATGGAAAAATACCGGTGTGAACTTTCAGTCTGGGTCTGCAGCGGCAGAGAGCTTACCGAAAATCAGTGCTTACCCAAATTATGCAATGGATCTGACTAACGCAATTAGTGGAAAAAGTGTGCCCCTACCAATGAATTCCAGGCACTGGTATTCCCATAACTTGGTGGTAACTCACTTCATCAAAGGAATTCACTGATTACAAATGAAAAGTTTGAAGCAGGCAAATCTCGGTATTTTGTCCAAGTCTTAGTGTGCTCAAATTTATGAAGTACGGTACTTCACGAGATTTCTGACAGAGCTCACAGCAAAACATCAAAAATTAGATACGAAACTAAGGTATAATAAGGAACGGTACAGCTGGCGGTATTTTGTCCAAGTCTTAGTGTGCTCAAATTTATGAAGTACGGTACTTCACGAGATTTCTGACAGAGCTCACAGCAAAACATCAAAAATTAGATACGAAACTAAGGTATAATAAGGAACGGTACAGCTGGCAAACATTATGTGACAGGGGACCGGGGTTTGTGAAAATCATCTTCTGGAGTGGGCAGCCACACCGTCGATGCCTAACATTACAGCAACGTTCTGCTTGTCACCTGTGACGTTCACTTCGGCGACAACCGCCAGCACTGCTGCATAATAGTCATACTCCATGATAACGCTACAGCCCACACAGCGGAGAGATCACTAATCCTCCTCCACCCACTATATACACTAGACCTAAATCTATGCGACGTGGACATCATTCCACAACAGAAGAAACCATTGCGGGGGAAGCGATTTGCAACCAGCACATTTCGGCAACAGGTGGCACACATTGAAGGCAGTGCCAGTGGCATTCAGTGCCTTCCCCAACGTTGGCAACGTTATGTGGCCACACTGCGTGAATGTTTTAGAGGACGGTAGATGACTCTGATTCATTTCTGTTCCATCTGTATTAGTGTCTGATAAGTTTACACAGAGTTCCAACGCGCATGTTTCTTTTCGACCTTTGCTATGATTTCCGTGTACTCGAACCTTATCTTCTGTTGTCATTCGGATAAACACTGCCTTACCGGTTCAATACACATCGTGGAATTCCCGTGTTAGCGCATTAGCCCAAGATATACCATAGTCGCCATGACTAATGGAATGACCCTAGTACGGAATTTCATCGTGGTCTCTTTTGTTACTTCTTTCCGTAATTTCTGTAAATAAGACAATTAACATAATTAAATCTCCTTTTTTACTTCGAATGTCTACGTTTTCTTGGAAAGATATAAAATGTATACTAGGACACTGAACATATTTACTTTTCTATTTTGCAGTTTTCTCATTTAGTAATTAAAAATAACTTTATGCATCTCGTAGGTTCAACTCTGCTATTATGGCTTTAGTTTTATTAGACGATGAGTAATAAGACTGTTTTCCAGCAGAAACGTAACAATAGTGTGTTAGAGGATACACTGCTTGAGCATCAAACTCTCTTTCATCCCTCGCTGTCGTGACGAAATTCAATGTAGAAAGAAACTCCTCGCAGGTGTTTTGGCTCGAAAGAGTGGAGGCTGAAGGGCAAAACAACCACGACGAACGTGCTTTGGCAAGAGTAATAGAAATCTGGAGACGAGACAGAGGGTGGCCACTTCGCTGCGGCTTTGCCGCTGAAAAACGGCACAAAATATTTGCTTTGGGAAGACACTGCAATTCTGTGGAGGCGCTGAGGGCCGTGCTGTGGCGGCACAAGGCGGCCCTGTGCGCCGGCGTCGGCGCGCGCCCGCCGTTTGATCGCCGCGGCCCACCAGCTGCTAACGACCGCCGCCGCTGCACCGCGCCGCACCAGCTGCTACACTGCGAGTACACTCGCCCACTCAACACCTCCATTCAGTCTCCGTGCGCTGGCCTGAGAGGACGCCCGTTGAGACACTCGCCACAACTCGTTCACAGTGAACTCTCTCAACTTTCAGAATCGGGAAGGGTGACCACTGCGACTCGGCCATCAACAACGCATGTTGCGAAGCCGATGTCTCCAGCCTTTCTGCCAATGCCTCTGCAGGAATATTCCTGTTAACCACAATGTTGCTATTGACAGGGCAATCCCCTAGCGAACTGTGTTAGTATGACCAAGCCAGTGAGCCACTGCGATGCTTCCTCTAAAATAGGGTCGTCCACGGTGTGTCAAACTGCACGCGAACCCGATGTGCATGCCACTTGCGGGCCGAAGCTCGGCCTGTGTCGCCTTTGCTCGGTAATGCTCCGAGTACGTACACTACTGGCCATTAAAATTGCTACACCAAGAAGAAATGCAGATGATAAACGGGTATTCATTGGACAAATATATTATACTAGAACTGACATGTGATTACATTTTCACGCAATTTGCGTGCATGGATCCTGAGATATCAGTATCCAGAACAACCACCTCTGGGCGGAATAACGGTCTTGATACGCCTGGGCATTGAGTCAAACAGAGCTTGTATGGCGTGTACAGGTACAGCTGCCCATGCAGCTTCAACACGATACCACAGTTCATCAAGAGGAGTGACTGACGTATTGTTACGAGCCAGTTTCTCGGTCACCATTGACCAGACGTTTTCAATTGGTGAGAGATCTGGAGAATGTGCTGACCAGGGCAGCAGTCGAACATTTTCTGTATCCAGAAAGACCCGTACGGGACCTGCAACATGCGGTCATGCATTATCCTGCTGAAATGTAGGGTTTCTCAGGGATCGAATGATGACTAGAGCCACATCTCAAATGTAAAGTCCACTGTTCAAAGTGCCGTCAATGCGAACAAGAGGTGGCCGAGACGTGTAACCAATGGCACCCCATGCCACCACGCTGGGTGATACGCCAGTATGGCGATGACGAATACACGCTTCCAATATGCGTTCATCGCGATGTAGCCAGACACGGGTGCGACCATCATGATGTTGTAAACAGAAGCTGGATTCATCCGAAAAAATGACGTTTTGCCATTCGTGTACCCAGGTTCGTCGTTGAGTACACCATCGCAGGCGCTCCTGTATGTGAATCAGCGTCAACGGTAACCGCAGCCATGGTCTCCGAGCTGATAGTCCATTCTGCTGCAAACGTCGTCGAACTGTTCGTGTAGATGGTTGTTATCTTGCAAACGTCCTCATCTGTTGACTCAGGGATCGAGACGTGGCTGCACGATCCGTTACAGCCATGCGGATAAGATGCCTGTCATCTTGACCGTTAGTGATACGAGGTCGTTCTGATCCAGCACGGCGTTCCGTATTACCCCCCTGAACCCACCGATTCCATATTCTGCTAACAGTCATTCGATCACGACCAACGCAAGCAGCAATGCCGCGATACGATAAACCGCAATCGCGACAGGCTAAAATCCGACGTTTATCAAAGTCGGAAACGTGATGGTACGCATTTCTCCTCCTTACAGAGGCATCACAACAACGTTTCACCAGGCAACGCCGGTCAACTGCTGTTTGTGTATGAGAAATCGGTTGGAATGTTTCCTCATGTCAGAACGTTGTAGGTGTCGCCACCGGCGCCAACCTTGTGTAAATGCTTTGAAAAGCTAATCATTTGCATATCCCAGCATCTTCTTCCTGTCGGTTAAATTTCCCGACTGGAGCACGTCATCTTCGTGGTGTAGCAGTTTTAATGGCCAGTAGTGTAGTACAGCGTGACATTTCATTTAGAATTGCAACGCGTCATCCTTCGGTCGGCACACCTACAGTGTCTTTAGTTTGGCAGAACCGCGGTGTCAGTGCGTTGACCCATCGCTATTATTTCGTGATGTAAAAGCAGCTCACAAATCCAGTGGATGAGTGGCTGTCTGCACAAAGAGAGGCATTCTAACGATCTGTCGTCGCAAGCCTTTAAAAATAAATTGGAATGACAGAAGACAAGGATAAGAACTCTCAATAATCGACAGGCACAGGAAATCTGCTGTGGAATGACATTACAACAGTATGCAGAAAGAATTTAAAGATATAGTTGACAATGAAAGGGCAAAGAATTACTGTGATCGACAGATGAGGCTGATTGTTCTGTACATCAAGAAGCACTTTGTGCTGAATTTGCAGGCATGCAGCACTTGATGAAATTGATGATATTTATAGTATGTTTTCTGAAGTCGCACGCTTTTTTCGATTATGAAATTAAATAAATCATGATTAAGTGGCCATGTGAGAGCCAAAGTCTGAAATTGTGTGCTTCTCTCCGTACGCTGACTGTCTGTACCAGATAAAAACTATGTCATCTCTTCAGCGCGCAGAAAGTAATTAAATAACACTGAAAATTTGTTTGCTTGTGATCTGTGTAATTGAGAAATACGAAATATGAAATCACGTCTTATGCAGTGTGACTACATTGTCATTTAAGTGTGGCTATTTTGCACTTTTCTCCTCTTCCCCTTCCTCACACTCAGACAGCGTAGCGTGGTGGTGGGGGAAGTGTGCCGTCAGGCAAGACGTTTATGACATGCGAACCAGAGTCCTGCTCGCGTGGTAATTTTTTCCTGCCCCTAGTGTAAAATGACATTACTGTGAAGGACATGAGAGCGTGACTGGTTCTTAAGTGCTACAGTTCGTATGGGTGGATCGCACGTGGACATATGCATTTCAGTCGCACATCGCAAAATCTTAATTTTCTTTCACTTCAAATTCATACATCATATTCCTTGTCATGGTAACGGTCGGAGGAAGGCAACGCAAACCACCGCGATTAGGACTTTGCCTAGTACGGCGGTGCGGGTCTCCCGCATCGTTCCCCTACGCTCTGTCAAGAAACATGGGACTTCATTACCATTGTTATGATAGGCAGTGCGTTGTCGCTAGCTAGTTGATCTGCCATTTTTGACGATACACCTACCGCTACACAGAAATGGCTATATGGCGGATAGAAATGAGTTATATAACAGAATTATTCAGGATGTCAGCATATTTATTTATAGGGAACGAAAAAAGCTAGTACAACGAATAAACGCTTAACAATGAACATGATGACTTACTTGACAACTTCACAGAAAATTATTCCGTGTTGTTAAACAAAACAAGAACACGACTCACGACCCGTCCTCAGAGCTTTAATTCAGCCAGTACCTCGTCTCCTACCTTCCAAACTTCGCAGAAGCTCTCCTGCATACCTTGCAGGACTAGCACTCCCGGAAGAAAGGATATTGCGGAGACATGGCTTAGCCTACAGAATGAAATTTTCACTCTTCAGCGGAGTGTGTGCTGATATAAAACTTCCTAGCAGATTAAATCTATGTGCCGGACCGAGACTCGAACTCGGGAAGGTAGGAGACGAGGTACTAGCTGAATTAAAGCTGTGAGGACGGGTCGTCAGCCGTGCTTGGGTAGCTCAGTTGGTATAAAACTTGCCTGCGAAAGGCAAAGGTCCCGAGTTCGAGTCTCGGTCCAGCACACAGTTTTAATCTGCCAGGAAGTTTCATATCGGCGCACACTCCGCTGCAGAGTGAAAATTTCATTCGGGAAAAGAAGAACACTCTTATACACTCTAATCTGCGTTGTGCACGATCCTGCCTAAAATATCTGATCGCCAAACTTGTATGCACTTTCTGTTCCTTCAGCTCGACAATGTCCTCCGCTCTTTGTTATCCATGCGGTTTGATGCCAGGAAATATCCTCGCGTTCTTAAAGGGTGATATTATGCCTCCGTTGTTGCGGCCTCAAATTCACCAATTCAAATGATCTAGTTAACGTATAGGGCTACTTAGCTGTGACCATTATATGACGCATACTCTAGCTTGGCTGTCATTTTTTACGCATCCTCAACCAACTGATGTAGGGGCACTCTCCAATTCCTGCACATCACCCTGCTGCTCTGTTCAGTTCTTGTACTATCTGGATAGTTAACATTGTATTGCTTCACTTCTCTTCAGCAATACTGGCTGCTTTTTTCTGTGCCATATACCGCGCACGATTCACGTCGCACTACATAAACGTCCTAAACGTAGTTACCTGTAAAATAATCGGTATGTACTCGGGATAGAATGCTGCAACAGAGATCTACAGCTAATTTAAGCTAGCTGTCAACTGTGTGTATGTATGTATGTATGTGTGTGTGTGTGTGTGTGTGTGTGTGTTTTTTTCAGCAGTCGAACGCTAGAAAAGGGCAGCCCACAGGTTTGGAGGGCTGTGAAAAGAGATGAATCAGGTTTTGCGTCCTGTAGTCTAACTCATCGTTCGGGATCCAAATGTAATCCAAGGCAATACGAAAGACAGGCAGCGGCGTGCAGTTCACTTTTCATGTCAGTTAATCAATCGTGGTCATCTGCTGGATTTCTGGAAGACATAGCCGGAGTACATACAGGTTCGATGCTCCTTCAGTCGAATTACCTAGGTTCATGATCTCAGTTTTATCATGTCATTAATGCAACTTTACTAAGCATCCACTTATTTACAGTACAAAGCAATACCTTGTAACGGACCATAAACGCTAATTTTCTTGTTCGTTCCTAAGAACCACCTTCCATAAAATCTGTACAACGCCTACAACGTTCATCCCCCTTCCTCAGTAATTACAATTATTCAGCTCACTGTCGGCCAATAACACAATATGCTAACGCTGATGCCCTATCCTGATTACCTATGGGACCAGAATCCACATCTGACTCTCGGAAAAAATACTGCTTACAAATAGATGTCACCTTACAAAACCACTGCATCTGTAATTGAAGAGGAGACAGCTGATGACCTGGTCCTCGAACAAGTCATCAAACACATTCACCAAAATTGGCGAAGATCCTCGCTTCCAGAGCTCTGGACATATTCTTCCCTAAAAACAGGGTCCATGGTATAGGAAGGCATCGTCCCTGACGTCGGACGATGACGACTGCCAACGGCGTCAATGTGTCAGAAACCTCCTGCACGCTGACCACTCAGGAATGACAGCCGCAAGAGAGATCACAAGACGGCACGCCTAAGGGCCAGACGTCAAGCAGGTCACCGAGATTAAAGCCCACTCCTGAAAGATGCCGCCTCAACACTGTTAACACAACTGCAAAGGTACCGTGCCTGGCCAACCATGCAGCGCTAATGGGAGCACCACCATGAGGATTTCTCTGGCCTCTTCCTCAGAGAGATGTAATTCATCTTCATAGAATCTATTTCTAAGATTTCTTATGTAGTTCGAATGTCATACACCAAATCAACGGGGATAATAAGCTCCTTACAGAAAATATCTGCCATTCAAGGCTCTCCAAAATCATTCATTTCGAATAATGGCCCTCGGTTTACATCCAGTACGTTTAAGGATTTCTGCTTTCGGAATGGAAAAACGCATCTGATAACGGCACCATTCAACCCAGCCTCCAATGGTGTAGTCGAGCGTTTCGCTCAGACCTTTCAGGTGCAGATGCAGAAGATGCTATCATGTGCACCGAAAACCGAGATCTTGACACCATTCTTGGGCTCCTACCCCACTACAGCTGTACAGGAGCGCACACCAGTTGGACTGCTGCATGTCCACTGAGACCAGAACCTCTCGGACATCCAGAGGCATACAATATGCCGACACGTCCTCGTCAGCACAGCCGTCGCCTCTGGGCACAGCGGTTTGAGCTCGCACTTTTTGAAGAGACCCAGGATGGATAACAGGCATCATCAGAGTCTCCTGAGGACGACACATGTTCAAAGGGGACGCCAATGATACCGTGCTGGTACGACACATCAAGCTTAGCAACTTCCACCTTGAGGCAGCTTTGCAACCGCGAGAGCCAGCTTGATACAATTTCTGACACCTGGCAGACCTGCATCTCCAGAGTCAGAGCCATTGCAGCTGATCCCCCATGGATTGGGACCTCTTCCACCTCCAGCACTACTAACTTCCAGCACTTACCCAGAGACCAGGACAGAAACTTTAGCCGACTCTAGCATCAGCATCACTGCAGACAGAGGCCATAGCGACACCAGATGTCGAGATGGACAATGAACAGCTAGCTGGCTTGCTCACCTACAACTCCCTCCTACCAGTATAATGATCGTGATACCGACAAGGCCACTTCTGGTCCTATGCTCTAATTTAAGTATGGAGGAGCAGAAATACAATATCACTGTCACCCTAAGCGAGGTCGTTACTCTGTGATGTTCACTATCAACGTCTCCCCCGGAGGCCAGTAACAGGTACCAGTGGACTGTTGCATGGCGTTGGCCGTTGACGTCAAGCTGGAGATAAAACCCACCCGTCGAGCAGCTACAAGACATTTCTAATCGTACTATGGTAAAGTTCTTACCTCGCTTACCTCGAACTTTTATAACATGGCCGTTTACATGATTTCAAACGGACTACGTTTTGGATTGCTGTTCTATGCATTGTTGAAGAAATGGTTTGACCCTACACTATTTGGATTATTCTCTTGGTGTGTTTCACAATTTACGATGACCCAGAATGGACCGGAATTATGAACTATCCATGATTACGGTGTACCCATATCTTATTTGTACTAAAAGTCGCTGCACCGTAGTAATTCTCTTTTAGTTAGCATGGATATTTTCTCAGTTTTGGAGTACTCCGGAAGCATAAGGTATCACATTTCCAGCAGACTACTCAATTCATACTAGAGCTTTCCCTATCACTATCCAATTAGTGTCGGTGTCAGTTGTCTCCCGGCGTTCTCGTGGTACACTGCCTGAATTGTCCTTAAGGACAACGGAAGGTCTGTGTCATGTTTGTCCACTGCGGGGGCGAACCGCACAATAACCCTGGGTTTGGTGTGGGGCCGCGGTGGGGTGAGTGGACTGCTGTAGCCTGTTGTGGGAATGTGAACCACTGAGGGCTACGGCGGGGACGAAGCCTCTCCGTCGTTTCTAAGGCCCCGGTGCAATACAATACAATACAAGACATAATTTTCTCAAGCCAGTTTATTACCGCTTCCAAACCAGCTCCCTACCGCTTCATTGGGTGCAGAGAATAGTTAAGTGGCAGGATTCTGAGCCTGTTCTACGGTAGGACAGAATAATTTTTCTATATATTGTGTGTTTTGTATTTGCATTTCAGAATACGATCAAAGAGATGTTTTGGTGTTATCCTATCTTAGGGAAGCCCAACTACAATATGGGTTGCACATCTTGGGCGAGAAAACAGAAACCAGCGTTGTGGAGCTGGGACAATGCTTGCCGGGTTCGCTGGGCCGCGGTCTTATCATTAGAACTAACACTGTGAGCAAGGTAAGCGATTCCTGTTCACTTTGTGACAGCAGTCTTGCTGGTCTGTAAGCCAACACTGCATAGTTGCAGGGTAGTGTCACCAGCGGCGCTCAAGTGTTCAGAATCCAAATTCAACTCAGTCAGATTGGTAATTGAGTGCAATACCTCGCTTTAATAAAGACATACCCTAAACAGAAGGCTACAATTGAAGAATTGCGTGATAAGATCACCCGCTCGAAACCTGAGAATACACTATGTGATCAAAAGTATGCGGACACCCCCAAAAATATACGTTTTCCATATTAGATGCATTGTACTGCCACCTACTTCCACGTACTCTATATCAGCGACCTCGGTAGTCATTAGACATGGTGAGAGAGCAGAATGGGGCGCTCCTCGGAACTCACGGACTTCGATCGTGGTCCGATGATTGGATGTCACTTCTGTCATACATCTGTACGCTAGATTTGCACATTCCTAAAGATCCCTAAGTCCGCTGTTCCCGATGTGATAGTGAAGTGGAAACGAGAAGGGACTCGTACAACACAAAAGCATACTGGCCGACCTCGTCTGTTGACTGAGACCGCCAACAGTTGAAGAGGGTCGTAATGTGTAACAGGCAGACATCTATCCAGACCATCACAAGAATTCCAAACTGCAACAGGATCCACTGAAAGTACTATGACAGTTAGGCAGGAGCTGAGAAAACTTGGATTTCATGGTCGAGCGGCTGCTCATATGCCACATATCACGCCGGTAAATGCCAAATGACGCCTCGCTTGGTGTAAGGAGCATAGCTGGACAATTGGACAGTGGAGAAACGTTGTGTTGAGTGGAGAGTCACGATACACAATGTGGCGATCCGATGGCAGGATGTGGGTATGGCGAATGCCCGGTGAACGTCATCTGCCAGCGCGTCAGTGCCAACAGTAAAATTCGGAGGCGGTGGTGTTATGGTGTAGTCGTGTTTTTCATGGAGGGGGCTTGCACCCCTTGTTTTGCCTGGCACTATCGCAGCACGGGCCTACATTGATGTTCCAAGCACCTTACTGCTTCCCACTGTTGAAGAGCATTTAGGGGATGGCGATTGCATCTTTCAACATGATCGAGCACTTGTTCATAATGCACGGACTGTGGCGGAATGGTTACACGACAAATACGTCCTTGTAACGGACTGGCCTGCACAGAGTCCTGACCTGAATCCTACAGCACAACTTTGGGATGTTTTGGAACGCCGTCTTCGAGCCAGGCCTCTCCGACCGACATCGATACCTCTCCTCAGTGCAACACTCAGCGAAGAATTTGCTGCCATTCCCCAAGGAACCTTCCAGCACCTGAATGAACGTATGCCTGCGGGAGTCGAAGCTGTCATCCAGGCTAAGGGTGGGCCACATCGTACAGAATTCTAGCATTACCGATGGAGGGCGCCACGAACTTGTAAGTCATTTTCAGCCAGGTGTCCGGCTACTTTTCATCACATAGTGTAGCTTGCTCAGTTGGTAGGAGAATGCAGGTTGGAATGAGAGTTTTGTTCCTGACAGGCCAATTAGCAACAGATACCTGAGTCCAATGGGTGAGGCCACATAGAAAGACGGAAATTATTTAACAGATTACCGTCTGTTCTATGCTGCAGCAGACCGCGAACTTATCTGTTGACAAAAATAAACAATTGGCACATGTGTTGGGGTTAAATGTGCGCTCTCAAGACGATGCGACTGTATTGGGGGTTAGGGATTTGGTAATTTTGCAGGTTATCTACCGCCTGGATGGTGGAAACCAAGATAGAACCGTTTTGGAAGCTGTTGTTGAGGCTGAAACATTGAGTGCGTTCCGACGGAGGCTGTTAGAGAAAAATTTGTCTAGTCGGTGTCGCAATGACCTAGCGAGTCACTGTTTTTATCGGGTTAAGGGACATGATGAAATTTGGGTGCGGTTTATCGAAAGTGTCCGCATCGACTTGACGTTCCTGAATCGGAAGCTGTAAATAACGTACTGGACGGGATGCGTCCGGAGGCCAGGTCGTGGGTTTTATTTGCCAATGAGTCTCATAACATTCTTTGAATTAGGTAAGTTGGTCTCCAGCATCGAAAATGTCCGTTGCAGTAATAAGGAGCGTGTTCCGGCACCATCTCTTTCCATAACGCGAGAGCGAAGATCAGCCACCCGATGTGATTAACCCAATGTCAGGTCTAATAATGCGAGGGTATGTTTTCGGTGAAACCAAGTAGGGCACTTGTTGCGGGAATGCCCAGTACCGCGAGAAACGTAAGGGCAGAGGTGACGCCCTGCGGGCGCAGGCTGTTGTATAGGTCTGTGCAGGTTGATAATACGTTGCGATAACGTGAGGGCTCTCGCACAGGCTGACTTACCGTCCGCGTGCACTACTGTAAACCATGAACCAGTTTGTGCAGTGTTAAATTCTGGTGGTTATGAATCACAGGCGAATTTTCGATGGTACAGTAAAGTTACGCCGGCCGGAGTGGCCGAGCGCTTCTAGGCGCTTCAGCCTGGAACCGCACGACCGCTACGGTCGCAGGTTCGAATCCTGCCTCGGGCGTGGATGTGTGTGATGTGTTGTGGTTGGCAGGAGAGCCAACACCGTGTTACTAGAGGAGGCCGAAAGGCACGCGTTTTAGCTCACGCAGGCTGGCGTGAGGTCTGGAACAGGACAAGGAAATTAGAATTTAGAAAAACGGACGTAGCTGGTGGAATAATCAGCTTTAATCCATTAATGATGAACGTCGCTCTTGACGGTACATGATTCACAATATCAATAGTAACTGAATATGGCGCCTTGCTAGGTCGTAGCAAATGACGTAGCTGAAGGCTATGCTAAACTATCGTCTCGGCAAACGAGAGCGTATTTTGTCAGTGAACCATCGCTAGCAACTGGGGCGAGTGCTAGGAAGTCTCTCTAGACCTACGGTGTGGCGGCGCTCGGTCTGCAATCACTGATAGTGGCGACACGCGGGTCCGACGTATACTAACGGACCGCGGCCGATTTAAAGCCTACCACCTAGCAAGTGTGGTGTCTGGCGGTGACACCACATGATGTCCTTAGGTTAGTTAGTTTAAGTAGTTCTAAGTTCTTGGGGACTGATGACCTCAGATGTTAAGTCCCATAGTGCTCAGAGCCGTTTGAACCATTTGAGTAAAGTTACCGTATTTGTAAGTTATCTGGTATATAGAAATCGAGTGTGTTGTGTGGCACTAGGAAGGGGAGGCAATTACTGGTGGTGGGCAAGGTGCAGCTGCATCTTGGTATTCAAGGGATCTCTAGGCCTACTGCATTCACATTATTAAAAGACTGAGCATCTACGTACTCATAAGGTCTGATTTTCTTGAGTATACCGGGTCCATATTTTATCACGTCGAAAAAGTAATTATGTTCACATTTAGACCAGGGGAGAAGTCTTTTATGTGCAAGAACCGGCACCAGCAGGGGATGTTTTTCTGCAGACATAGGGCGGCCACTGTTTGATACATCCCACTGAGTAAAGAGCAGGGACGAGCCTTATTGCAGGTCTTGGGACGGTACGTAGAGGAACACACCGATAGGCTAGGGGTGTCCGGCAACATTCAACATAAGATCTTGTTGGTGAGTCAGATACCGATTCAGCTGTAGTCCTTTCGGTTATCGCAGCCGAAGATGAGAGAATTAAGTTAAACAGTTGATCAGCTTTCGACTGAAATAGTTTAATTCAATAGCACATCTCGTCCTACGCACCACCGATGTTATTGGTTTTCAGTGCCAGGGCGGTTCTGGATTATAGTGTGCTGAAAAAAAAGACGATTCAGGAATCCGTACCATTACCCAACTAACATAGTTGTTTTATTTTTCTGGTGTATAGTATTTTAGCTTCTTGAAACGAATCAGGCCTGCCACTAGATGCCTCTCACGGAGGAGACTACGTCACTTACAGCTTTTTGCCGGATTGATTATTCGAATTCCGTTCGGGTTGGCTACCGAAGCAACTGTATTATCGCGCATGCCAAATTCTTTATTGGGTGACTCCAGTTGATCGGCAAAAGAAGTAAGGACAAATATGCTCAGGAAAATCCAAATACATGTAAATATGTCACTTACAAGGGAACCTCCCCATCGCACCCCCCTCAGATTTAGTTATAAGTTGGCACAGTGGATAGGCCTTGAAAAACCGAACACAGATCAATTGGAAAAACAAGAAGAAGTTGTGTGGAACTGTGAAAAAATAAGCAAAATATACAAACTGAGTAGTTCATGGGAAGATAGGTAACATCAAGGACACAGGAACCGCAGGAGCGCCGTGGTCTAGTGGTAACGTGAGCAGCTGCTGAACGAAAGGTCCTTGGTTCAAATCTTGCACCGAGTGAAAACTTTAAGTTTTTATTTTCAGTTTATGTGACAAACTCTTATGTTTTCATCACTTTTTTGGGAGTGATTATCACATCCACAAGAAAACTTAAATCGGGCAAGGTAGAAGAATCTTTTTACCCATTCGCCAAGTGTACAAGTTAGGTGGGTCGACAACATATTCCTGTCGTGTGACGCACATGCCGTCACCAGTGTCGTATAGAATATATCAGATGTGTTTTCCTGTGGAGGAATCGGTTGACCTATGACCTTGCGATCAAATGTTTTCGGTTCCGATTGGAGAGGCACGTCCTTACGTCTACTAATCGCACGGTTTTGCGATGCGGTCGCAAAACACAGACACTAAACTTATTACAGTGAACAGAGACGTCAATGAACGAACGGACAGATAATAACTATCCAAAAATAAAGAAAGTAAAATCTTCACTCATGGGAAGACTTGAACCAAGGACCTCTTCTTCTGCAGCTGCTCACGCTACCACGGGACCACGGCGGTCCTGAGCACACGTTCTCCTTGATGTTGCCTATGTGGCACATGGACTACTCAGTTTGTATACTTTGCTTATTTTTTCACAGTTCCACACAACTTCTTCCTGTTTTCTCAATTGATCTGTGTTCAGTTGATCAAGGCCTATCCACTGTGCCAAGTTATAACTAAATCTGAGGGGGGTGCGATGGGGAGGTTCGCTTGTTAGGAGTGAAATACCTAGGAAGCGTGGGGAAGCCAAAGCGAGTGCGGGAAAATTTGTGGTAAGGTCTTATGGGACCAGACTGCGGAGGTCATCGGTCCCTAAGCTACTTAATCTAACTTAAACTAAGGACAACACACGCGCACCGATGCCCGAAGGGGGACTCGAACCTCCGACGGGGGGAGAAAGCGAATGCGCTGCTGGAAAAATCTCAAGAAATGCAAAAGGAAAAGGTTATGGAAAGGATTGATGCAGCATATGAAAAATGGTCAAAATATCCTTCGGTGCAATTAAGGTCAATGGCGTCAACATAATGAGTTCAGTGGAAATTCCAGGAGAGGGGCGTAGGTGAAAAGAAGAGGAGGAGGAGGACATTTTTGATAGTATGATTGAGGAAGAAATGGAAGACAGACGGGATTCAGTATTAAACTATGGTTTAATAGAGCTTTGGGAGTCTTGGGGTCAAATAAGACAGAAGAAACAGATAATATTTGTTCGGAATCATTCTGCGAAACATCCACTACCGGTAAGCGACTAACCTACTGTGTACAGTTATGAATCTGGAGATATACTATAAAACTTTCAAAAAGCAATATATCAACCACACAATGCGGATGAAAGCAAGGGCAGAGAAGTGCGAGAAATATCGCACAGGCAGCGAGAAATATCGCACAGTCAGTTCAACTGTTCATGCATCCAAGTTGCTGACAAGAATAAGATGACAGAAGAATGAAAAACAAAATTGCTGATCAGTCATATCCCGAACAGCTTGACTTTCGTAAAGGTAAGGGCCCCAGAGCATCAACTCTGACTTTGCTAATGACAACGGGAGCAAGACTTAACAAAAATTCAAAAGGCTTTCGTAGGATTTGTCGACCAAGAAAAAGCTTTCGACAGTGTATAATGGTGCAAGATGTTCGAAATTGTGAGAGACATAGGAGGTTATAAGGAAAGACGGATATACAAAATGTACAAGATCCAAAGGGGAACAATAAAAATGGAATACCAAAAACGAAGTTCTCGGATTAAAAAGGGTGTATGACAGGGATGTAGTCTTTCGCCCATACTGTTCAATCTACATATCGAAGAAACAATGAGAGAAATAAAGGAAAGGTTCAGGACTGGAATTGAAATTCAAAATGAAAGAATATCAGTGATACGATTCGCTGATAACATTGCTATCCTCATTTAAAGTGAAGAAGCATTACATGACCTGCTTAGTGGAATGAACAATATAATAAGTACAGAATATGGACTAAGAGTAAATCGAAGAAAGACGAAAGTAATGAGAAGTAGCAGAAATGAGAACGGCGAGGAACTTACCACCAGAATTGGGTATCTCGAAATAGACGAAGTTAAGGAATTCTACTGCCCTGAAAACATGACAGACGAAGCAAGGGGGACATGTGATGCAAACTAACACAGTCAATGAGGGCATACATTGAGAAGTCGGCTGGTATCAAACATAGGTCTTAAGAAAAGGAAGAGAATATAAGTGTCTGGTATGTGGTGCTACATAATAATGTTTAAAATTAGGTGGACTGATAAGATAAGGAATAAGGAGGTTCTCCGCAGCATCGGTGAAGAAAGTACCATATGGAAAAAACTGACAAGGAGATGTGACAGGATGACAGAACATGTGTTAAGACATCGAGGAATAACTTCTATGCTACTAGAGGAAGCAGTAGAGGGTAGAGCGCCCGGGTTCGATTCCCGGCGGGGTCAGGGATTTTCTCTGCCTCGTGATGACTGGGTGTTGTGTGATGTCCTTAGGTTAGGTAGGTTTAAGTAGTTCTAAGTTCTAGGGGACTGATGACCATAGATGTTAAGTCCCATAGTGCTCAGAGCCAGCAGAGGGTAAAAACTATAGGGGAAGACAGAGACTAGAAAACATGCAAATAAGTGGGGACGCAGGATGCAAGTGCTACTCTGAGATGGACAGGTCGCTACAGGGCAGGAATTCGTAGCTGGCCACATTGAACCAGTCAGAATGAGGACTCAAAAAGAACAGAAAACCTCTAATGTTGTAGCTGTTTGTTGATTCCACGATCTTGGCCGTCCGAATGATATCTGTGGAGACATTTTTCGTCCGGTTCATCTTGTGGTGTGACAAGTTCAGATCTGTTTCAGGTATTCTGTTCCTCTGCTCTTCGTTTCAGTGGGTTTGCATCTTTGTCTGGACGTAGTTTTTGGTGTCTTTTGTATTGCATATGTATTGAATTATTGTTTTAGACTTGTATTTCTTGTCCACCTCTTCGTAAGATTCGATGTTGCCTCGATGACATCAATTAATGTTCCTAGTTGTCTTCCATGTAGTCATTCATTTCTTTTTCCTGTATGGTTGGCTTTATATTCCTTGGTATGATTTTTTTCGCTCTTTTTCTTGTCTCAGTAGTTCAGAGAGTACCACTGGATGTTATGATACTCCTGTGCCACGTTAAATTTGGGTGAACCTTGATACTTCTGTTTCCCGCAAGTCTGAGGTTTATTTTGCGTTGACTGCCTGACATGGGGCTAGCTGTGGAGTCTAACTTCGCGTTAGTTTTTCTTTCTCTGTCTAGAGGATCGTGGGCTTACCTCAGCGGCCCCTGTTGTATTCACGTATTGCGTTGGCTATTGCAGGTCACTCGGTCTGGCACTAATTCAGTTTTGGAGGAAGCACGAAGAAACACCGTTTTTCTCTTCTTACACTCTGAAATTTGCTCTAAAAGTCTACAGAATCCGAAACTCCTGCCGCTAGCTGGTCTCCAACAAGACTACATTCAGCAGCCTTCCCGAGTGATCATGTAGATTATTTCTATCTGCAAGCCAGAAGCGCAAGCATATGGCAATATTCCCTGTGAGCGCCAAAGCGTCTTACCGAGTTATGGAAGGTCTTTGTTCCTCACAGATTTTCACACCGTTCCACTCCTAACTCAAAGTCAAGGAGGTGGTCATCGGGAGATTGCACTCGTATCAGAATAAATATCGTTGAAAATAACGCTCCCTGCCATCAGCAGCCAATGTATCTCTGTAGGGTGATGAGAGATAAGACGAAACGTGAGGACAGCACAACCTACAGATGTAGTCTGTAGTTATAAAAATTCTGCTACCCCTTAGTGGGCTTCCCTTTGGCAGTGGGTCACTGATACATAGCAATAACATGCAACAAATTACAATTGGTTCTCTGATAACCTATCGAGTGACATGTATGTCCTGTTGGGGGTCTGAGGTTTAATGCGATTACGACTATTCTTTCTAGAAACGTTACTCGTTTCTCCCTCTTTTTTCCTTAAAGTCCTCAATAAGAAGTAAAAGAAAGTGTACAGAAAGCATAAAATAACTGACAGCGACTTAGTACTAACTGATATCTGTAAAATAAGGAATATTCTTATCCTTCGAAAATTTCATTATGTGTCTAAAGTTGGAAAAATCACAAAATTCCAGAAGACTGGACAGATGTTTCAACGCACTCAACATACAAGACAGGAAACTCATATGTCTGCAACAAGTAAAGTGGTATAATTACTCATCTCCTCATATAACATGTTTTAAAACTTGAACGTATCGAGATATTAATCATACCTGGAAAAATTCTTGACGATGCTCAAGTTGGTTTTAGAAGAAATAATTTTACAGTGGATAACGTTTTAGTTTTATGGCTCCTAACTGACAAGAAGTTTTGGTATGCTCGAGATGTATAAATGATTTTCATAGACTTTAGAAAGCAACTGGCATTAGTAGCAAGAACTGTCCATGACTGGCAATGAAAGAACTTAGAACCTCAAAAAAATTAACGCAGCTTGTCAAACAAATTGCATTGGAAACTTCAGTTTTAGAGTTATGGTACGAAACAGTCTCTCAAAAATGTTCTTTGTTACTTTTGGAGTCAAATAAGATGATATTAGATCTTCGTTTTTCAACTGTGTCGAGCTGGTCATCAACAATAAATTCAGAACCCTCTGGAACGAAACTAAAATACAGGCTTAACATAATGTTACATGAAGATGAATTATTGATCTTAGAATCAAATTATCATTTCATTTACTTTCGAACCATGTCAGCTACAGACAAAATGTCAGAGAAGAGTACAATAAGAAAATACAAAAAGCAAATAGTTATTGATCTGCGCCGGTGGATGTACTAAAAGCCAACTTTTATGAGAAATTAAAAAGACATGTAAATAAATATCTTATCGACCTATTCTAACCTACAATAGTGAGAGTTGGACATAAACAAAATCAGAAGAACTGAAACTAAAAATATTTGAAACGGCAATTTTAAGGTGCATATGTAAATCCTAACCTTGTGGAATTGTGAAATTAATTGCTAAGACAGAATCCTTTGGCCAAGCATAATCCAATCATCAGCTAAGACCATTCATAGGTTGTGAAGCATGTCAATAATAATAATCTTCAGGGAAGGATTACTTTTGGTACATTGTATGAAAACAGTTGCGTATGTTCAGCATACAAAGTAGAAATATACAGGGTGATTCAAAAAGAATACCACAACTTTAGGAATTTAAAACTCTGCAACGACAAAAGGCAGAGCTAAGCACTATCTGTCGGCGAATTAAGGGAGCTATAAAGTTTCATTTAGTTGTACATTTGTTCGCTTGAGGCGCTGTTGACTAGGCGTCAGCGTCAGTTGATGCTAAGATGGCGACCGCTCAACAGAAAGCTTTTTGTGTTATTGAGTACGGCGGAAGTGAATCGACGACAGTTGTTCAGCGTGCATTTCGAACGAAGTATGGTGTTAAACCTCCTGATAGGTGGTGTATTAAACGTTGGTATAAACAGTTTACAGAGAATGGGTGTTTGTGCAAAGGGAAAAGTTCTGGACGGCCGAGAACGAGTGATGAAAATGTAGCACGCATCCAGCAAACATTTGTTCGCAGCCCAGGAAAATCGACTCGCAGAGCTAGCAGAGAGCTGCAAATTCCACAATCAACTGTATGGAGAGTCCTACGAAAAAGGTTAGTTATGAAACCTTATCGTTTGAAATAAAGTTTTTGGTCCCTTTTTCTTCGAAGGTGCTACTGTAACTGGACTACAGTATCTGGAGATGTTAGAGAATTGGCTGTTCCCTCAGCTCGAACAAGAAGCACAACAATTCATATTTCAGCAGGATGGAGCGCCACCACCCTGGCACTTATCTGTCCGTAACTACCTGAACGTCAACCACCAGAGGCGATGGATCGGCCGCCAGGCAGCCCGTGACAGAGCACTTCATCACTGGCCTCCAAGAAGCCCTGATCTTACCCCCTGCGATTTTTTCTTATGGATATGGTGTTTCGGCCACCTCTCCCAGCCACCATTCGTGATTTGAAACGAGAAATAACAGCAGCTATCCAAACTGTTACGCCTGATATGCTACAGAGAGTGTGTAACGAGTTGGAGTATCGGGTTGATATTGCTCGAGTGTCTGGAGGGGGCCATATTGAACATCTCTGAACTTGTTTTTGAGTGACAAACAAACCTTTTTAAATACTCTTTGTAATGATGTATAACAGAAGGTTATATTATGTTTCTTTCATTAAATACACATTTTTAAAGCTGTGGTATTCTTTTTGAATCACCCTGTATTGTCTTGAAGTAAAGTTTTAATATATGAAAAGTTTTATAAGTATTGCTTTTGCTATGTCCTGTAAAACTATGAACGTTGTCAGTCCGTTCTGGAGAAAATGAAGCTGTCCCCCAAAGTTTTACACAGTCCTCTCCAAAAGTGGTGTATATCGCTTCTTTCGAAATATGTAGAATCGAAGTGGAAGCTGGCAGCTTTCGATGACGTCACTAGGAACCACAGAGCCGTTGAGCGGCTCCATCCGGTAAGCAGCTGCTGCAGAGTCGTAAAGCCGGCGGAATTAAGTCAACACGTATCGCTAACATCGAAGGCGCTGCGTTTTTGCAGGTGGCCGATCGGATGCGCACAAAGAGTCTTTCATTAGCCACGATCACCAGAAGTCTGGACCTAACTGGCTCACGAAGCCCACTGGTAAGGCTGCTTCTTCCAATCACTGGCGGTAACGTGCAAAACATCTTACAGGAAAACCAGCACCGAAACCTAGTAGGAACTACCGATCTCGTACGCGCTCATGTGCATCTGCATATTTTGTCACAACTCACAATTAAGTGCCTCGCAGAGGATTTATCGAACCGCTGTCAAGCTATTTCTCTATTTTTTCACTCTCTAACAGCCTGCGGGAAGAAGGAACTCTTAAATCGTTCCGTGCGAGCGCTGATTTCTCTTACTTTAATACGATGATCATTTCTCCGTATGACGTGGACGCCAACAAAACATTTTCACATTCCGACGAGAAAATAGGTAACAGAAATTTCGAAACAGCATCCTTCTGCAACTAAAAACGCCTTTGTTCCAATGATTGCCATCCCCAACTCGCGAATCATATCTGTGGCACTCTCTCCCGTCTAGCGTCAATAAAGGACAAGCTGAACTTTTCGACGTCTGTAGTGGGACGCGAAATTGAAGCATCACCCCTCGACCAGAGTCAGCCCAGTTTGCAGGTGAATATAAGTTTAAAATGGTTCAAATGGCTCTGAGCACTATGGGACTTAACATCTGTGGTCATCAGTCCCCTAGAACTTAGAACTACTTAAACCTAACTAACCTAAGGACATCACACAACACCTAGTCATCACGAGGCAGAGAAAATCCCTGACCCCGCCGGGAATCGAACCCGGGCGGGGGAAGCTAGAACGCTATCGCACGACCACGAGCTGCGGACGAATATAAGTTTAATTTAGTGTTTTGTTTATGTATTTTGTAATATTTCTAATGTTTGTGAATTATCTATTTATTTTTATGTTTCATGTACGGAGAGGGCGGCGCAACGAACGGAGACAGCATCTTCACTGCCGGGACCAGAGAGAAAATTGCTCGCCACTATACGTCGCGGGTCGACAGCCAAAGAGCAACAGAAGACCCTGAAACCGAGTTGTTGCGTCGTGCTTCTAAAAACTGAAAAAATAAGAATTTGTAATGTTTCTACAACAGTGAAGTCATAGAAAGTTTAATCATGTTGTAAATGTTCAGTCGTATCTTGTCAAGGCTCAGGTTCACGTCTATATGTAGTATATATGAAGAAAATAAACTAGTGTATGCTACAAAAGTTTAAATACGTGTTCCGGGAATTTATTTATGAAGAATTATATTAAGGAAGAAGGATTACTGATTTATTTGACAAGATTATTAATTTTTGACAACATTCATCGCGAGTTTGAGTCTTAAAAGTTTATTCCATGTGACTTTAATATTTATTAAAGCACTTGCATTAATATAATTTCTGAGAAGAAACAAACGACATCTAAATTGAAAAAAGTTTGCGCAAACCAATTGGACTGAGTGACGTAATTCTGCACATACGGCTCAAAGGATGATGTTTTAATTACAGTTTCGTTCAAGAACCATTCAGAGACAACCTTAAAAAGAATTTAATTAATTTTGAAGTGTTTTGTAACTGACGTTGGTGACGAAGTCTGCACATGGTCATATGTCAAAAGAAAATCATTTATACAAAACTTACGTCGTTACAATACACCGTGGCGACCTTATAAACAGGACTTGTGTGCAACTACGGCACACAGGTACGAAACAATTAAAACATCAAGAGTCCTTCGGAAGTCAACGCGAGTCTTCGTGGAGCCTTCACCAGCCAGCGGCGACTTCGCGGGTGTGGGCAGCTGACAGAGCGCAGCCAAGCAGTACGGTCACGCAGTTATTCCACGAGTAGGCGCATCTGTTGGGCAGCAGCTGAACGCTGCAAATCCCGACAACCTTTTCCTCCCTAAACTAACAGGCCCAGTACGTCAGCTGGGGTGCGGTCCTCCGGCTGGTATTAGAGGTGTTGCTGAGGGCTTCGCCTGTCTACGGTGCGGCCGGGCGTGGTTGCAGCCAGTGACGTCTCCGGTGTTCGACTCAGCGTCCCTGCCGGTCGCGCAAGCGGGGTCGCAGCATCTCAGCGGCTGCATCGACGGCTGTTACTTCTGCAGCCCATAGCAGCACACTGATCACCGAGAACTACAAACTACAGTATTAGTGTCCGGTGAGTCTGTTTTAAGTTGGAAGTGGAGTGTTGTACACAGAGAATGTGCTTTTAATAGGATTGTTGATTACAAGTCTGCGTGTGTAACTAGTCAATATCTTACAATAATGTCGGGAAGTGAAACGTCAGAGAAGAGCAATCTGTGTCCGATAGGAGCATGAGATCCTTTTTTAGGGCGATCGCTAAATTAAAACAGTCTAAGGAAGAATCTACGGCTAGATTAAAAGAGGAACTTAAAGGGGAGTTAACAAAATCTACAGACAGGTTAGAGGAACATCTTAATGAAACCAGTCGAGAATTAAGTGAGCTAACAAAATCTACAGACAGGTTACAGGAACATCTTAATGAAACCAGTCGAGAATTAAGTGATAAAATAGAGGCTTCTAAAGTTGAAATGCAGGAAAAACTAGTAGGACTTAGTAATAAGATCGCTGATGATTATAAAAGGTTAGAAGAACATATCCGGGAATCGCGTGAGGAAAAAGCTCGCATGCGAAATGATATTACTGACTTAACCAAGAACTAGATTATGTCAATGTCTTAGTTGTAAATGAAATAGAGAAAAATAACGATAAGTTACGAGATGAATTTTCTATGCAAACAGAAACTGTTCGTAGAGAATTATTAGAATCTATTAAAGAGGTTTCTACCAAACCTATACAGATTTCTTCAATAGATAATGCAGAATTAGAGACATTAACTCATCGAGTAGAAAAAGATCATACAGAAATAGAAAAGATGAAATATGCAGTAACCTTGAGACTTCCAAAGATAATAACATTGACGAAGGTACAGAGCGTTCACATCGTGAACACAGTGAAGAATCGATATTAGCTAACCGTGTATCCAATACAGAAATGCGAATACAGGAAATTACTAAACGGTTATCGGAATTAGATAATAATGAAAACATTTCAAGTAGTAGAAGTAATAACATAATCAGAGACAACAGTCGCATCGTGTTTGCTAGCTCGGACGACAACAATACAAATAAATAAATCACGGCAAGCAAATCCGACGCAACTCCGTCTCTGCAATCTAAACAAAATCCAACTATGTCTCTCGCAGAATGTTGGGATGATATAACGACAAATTCAAATGTAGCGAGTCGATTTCCTGTATTCAAACCAGGAGGCGAACTTCACCCTATAATCTTTATAAAAGTTTTTGAAACTTCATTATCTCCTAAATGGAGTAATGAAAAACAGATTCAATTTGTAATAGGACATTTAGAAGCAGAAGCTGCGGAATGGGCACTACTGCATAGAACTGAATTTAGGGACTGGGATGATTTTGTTAAGCAGTTTAAACAAAATTATTGGTCAAGAGGAAAACAACAACACTTAACTTTAGATTTGTTAGACCCTTCTCCTTATTCTACACGGTGGGGAGGTTATAGGAATTATTTCGAATGGCATTTAAACTGTGCTAAATTAATTGAAGAACCAATTATTGAAAGTCATCTAATATGAGTCCTAATTAGTAGGTTACCGTATTATGTAAAGGAAAGAATGATAGAAAGGGAATGGTCACAACCTTGCGAATTATTAGGATATTTAGAACAGTTAGACATACTTAACAGAGAACGGGAAGACGAGAAATTTAGATTTGGTAGAAATGACAATTCTCGAAATAATAATAATTCACAACCACGAAAATTTAACAACAACAACCACAGCCGGTTTTGTTATATAAAACGTCAATCTAAAGATAAAGAGAGCCAACAAAATCGGGGTAACAACTCTAAAATGCGGGAATTACACAACAACGATAATGAGATAAATCATTCTCAAGTAATTAATAAAGGTCAAGTTGTAGGTGACGTTATCACAGAAAGTTCGGAAAACTAAAGTCCTTTAGTATGGGTCGACTAAAGGGAACTTTTAGTCAAAATTATACAGGACCCAATTGCAATTTATCATTAAGCTGCCAAAAGGAAGGTGACTGGCAACAAGACTTACTTCATGAAGATTAAAGGATTATATAGTGTCGATCAAATTAAACCCTTCATTCCTAAATAAGTTGATATTTAGTATATGTTACACACGGACGAGCGTTCATAGTTTATTCATGTGAAGTTTTTCGTGATAGTTACGTGTCATTTTAAAGAAATGACAGGAAGTTTAAGCAAGTGTTCTACAATAATCTACCGGTACTTCAAAAAGGGAAAGATAACTAAAAAGGGATTTATATGGAAGAAATTTTTGTTATTAGGTCAGAAGGAATTTTGTATATTTTATATTTACTCGGATAGTAGGAACAAAAGGGATGGTTAATAATTTTACGGACCATGGGCGTCCAGAGCTATATGGGTCACGAGAACATAGCAGAGTGCCTTTAATAGAGATTTGTAATAGTGTTAATATAGAACACACCAAACGGGGCTCTCTCGCTTGTTTCTCCTAAATAAATTGCCATTACCCAACAAAGTGTCCGAGATTCTAAAGAAAGTTTTGCTTGATTTCTTCTTGACCTCAGGCATAAATAAAGCATTATAGAAAAGAACGACGTAAAGTAAATAGTACTATTAGTTATTGTGAGAAACTTATTAGTAATATATATTTTGGAAAGAATAACTCTAGTAAATGAATACAACTGAAAATAACCTATCACAATTTGAACGCTCTGTCCTAATGTAACAACGTTAAAGAACGTACTAAATTATTATTTACTAGCAACTATTAAAGGAAAAGGAGTAATCTCCATATATTCAGTTATGAATTACCATGATAGCGTAATTAAAAGTAAATGACAAATAGTCACAACAATATCCTCATAAAAGGATTGAAACTATCTAAGAGCAAGGACTTTAGATTACGGAAAATGTGAGAAAAATGTATAATATTAACAGTTAAATATTGTATATAGAAGAAGTTTTATTTTCGGTTAGAATCTGACAAACTGAGCTTGTGGGTGGGGAATGTAGTGGGACGCGAAATTGAAGCGTCACCCCTCCACCAGTGTCAGCCCAGTTTGCAGGTGAATATAAGTTTAATTTAGTATTTTGTTTATGTATTTTGTAATATTTGTAATGTTTGTGAATTATCTATTTATTTTTATGTTTCATGTACGGAGAGGGCGGCGCAACGAACGGAGACAGCATCTTCACTGCCGGGACCAGAGAGAATATTGCTCGCCACTATACGTTGCGGGTCGACAGCCAAAGAGCAACAGAAGATCCTGAAGCCGAGTTGTTGCATCTACATCTACATCTACATCTACATCTACATTTATACTCCGCAAGCCACCCAACGGTGTGTGGCGGAGGGCACTTTACGTGCCACTGTCATTACCTCCCTTTCCTGTTCCAGTTGCGTATGGTTCGCGGGAAGAACGACTGTCTGAAAGCCTCCGTGCGCCCTCTAATCTCTCTAATTTTACATTCGTGATCTCCTCGGGAGGTATAAGTAGGGGGAAGCAATATATTCGATACCTCATCCAGAAACGCACCCTCTCGAAACCTGGCGAGCAAGCTACACCGCGATGCAGAGCGCCTCTCTTGCAGAGTCTGCCACTTGAGTTTATTAAACATCTCCGTAACGCTATCACGGTTACCAAATAACCCTGTGACGAAACGCGCCGCTCTTCTTTGGATCTTCTCTATCTCCTCCGTCAAACCGATCTGGTACGGATCCCACACTGATGAGCAATACTCAAGTATAGGTCGAACGAGTGTTTTGTAAGCCACCTCCTTTGTTGATGGACTACATTTTCTAAGCACTCTCCCAATGAATCTCAACCTGGTACCCGCCTTACCAACAATTAATTTTATATGATCATTCCACTTCAAATCGTTCCGCACGCATACTCCCAGATATTTTACAGAAGTAACTGCTACCAGTGTATGTTCCGCTATCATATAATCATACAATAAAGGATCCTTCTTTCTATGTATTCGCAATACATTACATTTGTCTATGTTAAGGGTCAGTTGCCACTCCCTGCACCAAGTGCCTATCCGCTGCAGATCTTCCTGCATTTCCCTACAATTTTCTAATGCTGCAACTTCTCTGTATACTACAGCATCATCTGCCAAAAGCCGCATGGAACTTCCGACACTATCTACTAGATCATTTATATATATTGTGAAAAGCAATGGTCCCATAACACTCCCCTGTGGCACGCCAGAGGTTACTTTAACGTCTGTAGACGTCTCTCCATTGATAACAACATGCTGTGTTCTGTTTGCTAAAAACTCTTCAATCCAGCCACACAGCAGGTCTGATATTCCGTAGGCTCTTACTTTGTTTATCAGGCGACAGTGCGGAACTGTATCGAACGCCTTTCGGAAGTCAAGAAAAATAGCATCTACCTGGGAGCCTGTATCTAATATTTTCTGGGTCTCATGAACAAATAAAGCGAGTTGGGTCTCACACGATCGCTGTTTCCGGAATCCATGTTGATTCCTACATAGTAGATTCTGGGTTTCCAAAAACGACATGATACTCGAGCAAAAAACATGTTCTAAAATTCTACAACAGATCGACGTCCGAGATATAGGTCTATAGTTTTGCGCATCTGCTCGACGACCCTTCTTGAAGACTGGGACTATCTGTGCTCTTTTCCAATCATTTGGAACCCTCCGTTCCTCTAGAGACTTGCGGTACACGGCTGTTAGAAGGGGGGCAAGTTCTTTCACGTACTCTGTGTAGAATCGAATTGGTATCCCGTCAGGTCCAGTGGACTTTCCTCTATTGAGTGATTCCAGTTGCTTTTCTATTCCTTGGACACTTATTTCGATGTCAGCCATTTCTTCGTTTGTGCGAGGATTTAGAGAAGGAACTGCAGTGCGGTCTTCCTCTGTGAAACAGCTTTGGAAAAAGGTGTTTAGTATTTCAGCTTTACGCGTGTCATCCTCTGTTTCAATGCCATCATCATCCCGTAGTGTCTGGATATGCTGTTTCGAGCCACTTACTGATTTAACGTAAGACCAGAACTTCCTAGGATTTTCTGTCAAGTCGGTACATAGAATTATACTTTCGAATTCACTGAACGCTTCACGCATAGCCCTCCTTACGCTAACTTTGACATCGTTTAGCTTCTGTTTGTCTGAGAGGTTTTGGCTGCGTTTAAACTTGGAGTGGATCTCTCTTTGCTTTCGCAGTAGTTTCCTAACTTTGTTGTTGTACCACGGTGGGTTTTTCCCGTCCCTCACAGTTTTACTCGGCACGTAGCTGTCTAAAACGCATTTTACGATTGCCTTGAACTTTTTCCATAAACACTCAACATTGTCAGTGTCGGAACAGAAATTTTCGTTTTAATCTGTTAGGTAGTCTGAAATCTGCCTTCTATTACTCTTGCTAAACAGATAAACCTTCCTCCCTTTTTTTATATTCCTATTAACTTCCATATTCAGGGATGCTGCAACGGCCTTATGATCACTGATTCCCTGTTCTGTACATATCGTGCTTCTAAAAACTGAAAAATAAGACTTTGTAACGTTTCTACAACAATGACGTCATAGAAAGTTTAATCATGTTGTAAATGATTAGTCGTATCTTGTCAAGGCTCAGGTTCACGTCTATATGTAGTATATGAAGAAAATAAACTAGTGTATACTACAAAAGTTTAAATACGTGTTCCGAGAATTTATTTATGAAGAATTATATTAAGGAAGAAGGATTACTGATTTATTTGACAAGATTATTAATTTTTGACAACATTCATCGCGAGTTTGAGTCTTAAAAGTTTATTCCATGTGACTTTAATATTTATTAAAGCAGATAACTTGCATTAATATAATTTCTGAGAAGAAACAAACGACATCTAAATTGAAAAAAGTTTGCGCAAACCAATTGGACTGAGTGACGTAATTCTGCACATACGGCTCAAAGGATGATATTATAATTACAGTTTCGTTCAAGAACCATTCAGAGACAACTTTAAAAAGAATTTAAATAATTTTGAAGTGTTTTGTAACTGATGTTGGTGACGAAGTCTGCACATGGTCATACGTCAAAAGAAAATCATTTATACAAAACTTACGTCGTCACAATACACGTCGTCCGTCAGTCTTGATGCGGATCCCACACCGTACAGCAATACTCCATAACAGGACGGACAAGCATAGCGTACGCAGTCTCTTTAATATATCTGTCGCACCTTCTAAGTGTTCTGCCAATAAAGACCAGTCTTTGGTTCGCTTTCCCCACAACATTACCTGAGTGATCGTTCCAGTTTAAGTTATGCGTAATTGTAATGCCTAAGTATTTTAGTTGAATTGACAGTCTTCAGAGTTCTGCGATTTATCGAGCAATAGGAAGATAATGGATTAGTTGACAGTCTTTAAATTTGTGTGGTTTAGCGTCTAATCGAAATTTATCGGATTACTTGTAGTACTCAAATGGACGACCTCACAATTTCATTGATAGATTCAATTGGCACTTTTCGCACCATACAATTTTGCAATAAATTTTAATCTTCTGATGACATTGCAGTAAATGGCAGCATCATCTGCAAAAACTCTAAGAGAGCTGCTCAGATTATCTCCTAAATTGTGTACACAGACTAAGAGCAGCAGAGGACCTATAACACTTCCTTGGCGAACGTCATATATCACTTCTGTTTCATTCGATGACTTTCCGTTAGTTAGCACTGTAACGCGGCAAGGTTTTGCCACCATGCATTTAATATACTTTAGTGTTTACGATGCACAGTCTGACTATTACTCATTTGTGGAATAATTTATACTGCTGCAGTCACTTTTTACTAATATTTTATTAGCACAATGCATTTCGGCAGCATGCAGCCATCATCAGGTGCTTTATACAGTTACTTATACATCAGCTAATAGGTTATGTACGTTAGCTGTGTGTGCCAGTGGGGTTAAGAATCGAAAAATAAACCTGTGTTAAGGATAAATCTGTTCCAGTGTGTACATTATGTTAATAGCATCATTAGGTAATACATTAATACGTTTACTTACATTTCTGTTGGCGATTTCATTTTCTGGCACAACGAGCACGGTAACAAGTAAATAACAACTTATCATTTTCACAAACATCTGTTTACACCCATACACAGCTCATCCTGTCACTCCACAACATACAAAGTTGCTGCATGCAGGGCACTAGTTAACAGAGCCAACAATATACCTATGAATAAATATGCACATATTGATAAGCTCATCATAATAAAAGAAATAGCTTCAACAAATGGTTATGATGAAGTATTAATTGATAACCTTACGCAAAAAAGTAGAAACAATAATAAACCACCTTCCACCCATGAAATGAAAAAGAAATCCACGGTTTGCATTCCTTTCACAGGAAACTTTCGTACAAAATAGCAAACATTCTCAGACCACACGATATTAACATTGCCTTTACAACACACAACAAACGGCAACACACACTGAGACACAATATATACACACGGAGGGATATACACTCACAATCAGGCATATACAAAATAGTATGTAATACCTGCAGATCCCTCTATATATTGAAACGTCCCCTTAGAAAAATTTATGAATTACTGTGCTGGTAAACCCCTTACGTTATTTGATTTTCAAGCAGCTGAGCGAAACTGAACGTACTCAGACATTTCTCTCTTTACTTATTCTGATCATCACTAAATTGACACACAATATCTTTAGCGTAACTCAACTTGACTTTGATTATTCCTACAAAAGAATGGCCCTGATTAACAATAACCTATACATTTCATGAATCACTTACTTCACAAAAATCTTCGTTACTCGACTACTGCAATACAGCGAGCGCCAATACTGCCAGCTAAATAAAAGATTCTAACTAGTGAAGGCACTAACTACTGATAGGCATGATTAGCAAATGAAAGATTTTGACAGAGAAGAAACAATGTATTTACCTTAATAACGTTCAAAAGTCATTATATATATATATATATATATATATATATATATATATATATATATATATATATATATATATATACACACACACATGACATACAGTCTTACAAATTTACTCTCTCTGATGGACACGCGTCCAGATCATCCGCTCTCAAAACTCCGCCATCTCTCTCCCCACATCCACCACTGCTGGTGGCTCACCTCCAACTGCGCAAAGCTACACGCTGTTAACAGCCAACTGCCCAACACTACAATAGCGAATATTACAACAACGCCAACCAGCCACAGACTGCACACAGCACAGCCAGTGATTTTCATACAGAGCGCTATGTGGCATTCCCAATATAAAAACCTAAACAGCCTACTTACAATATGCCACACTGGGAGAGACCTCCAAACAAGGTATAATGAACACATAAATATTTACCACACTAACAATTACAACAGATCAGCAATAGCGACCCACATAAAAGACACAGGCCACCCATTCCATGATATTGCGAATGATCTTCATATATTGCATAGAAAGACTAAGGGACACCAAATGGACTTATATGAAGAACTGGAAATCGTATTCATGGCACAGCACATGGAGATGTATTATTAATTGATAAGCTTGAAAGTAATAATGTTGTTGTTGTTGTTGTCTTCAGTCCTGAGACTGGTTTGATGCAGCTCTCCATGCTACTCTATCCTGTGCAAGCTCCTTCATCTCCCAGTACTTACTGCAACCTACATCCTTCTGAATCTGTTTAGTGTATTCATCTCCTGGTCTCCCTCTACGATTTTTACCCTCCACGTTGCCCTCCAATGCTAAATTTGTCATCCCTTGATCCCTCAGAACATGTCCTACCAACCGGTCCCTTCTTCTTGTGAAGTTGTGCCACAAACTCCTCTTCTCCCCAATTCTATTCAATACCTCCTCATTAGTTATGTGATCTACCCATCTAATCTTCAGCATTCTTCTGTAGCACCATATTTCGAAAGCTTCTATTCTCTTCTTGTCCAAACTATTTACCATCCATGTTTCACTTCCATACATGGCTACACTCCATACAAATACTTTCAGGAACGACTTCCTGACACTTAAATCTATACTCGATGTTAACAAATTTCTCTTATTCAGAAACGTTTTCCTTGCCATTGCCAGTCTACATTTTATATCCTCTCTACTTCGACCATCATCACTTATTTTGCTCCCCAAATAGCAAAACTCCTTTACTACTTCAGGTGTCTCATTTCCTAATCTAATTCTCTCTGCATCACCAGACTTAATTCGACTACATTCCATTATCCCTGTTTTGCTTTTGTTGATGTTCATCTTATATCCTCCTTTCAAGACACTGTCCATTCCGTTCAACTGCTCTTTTAAGTCCTTTGCTGTCTCTGACAGAATTTCAATGTCATCGGCGGACCTCAACGTTTTTATTTCTTCTCCATGGACTTTAATACCTACTCTGAATTTATCTTTTCTTTCCTTTACTTGTAACGCCGGAAATGCATATCCTCCTATTTCCATCTATTGTACTATTATTTTTTTTCCATTGTTTTGTTACCTCAAGATATGACATTTCTGTCTCTTTATATATTGTAATTGTTTTACTGTTTGTACATATATATTTATGCACTCATGTCGATGTATAATTGGTTTGTATCGTAAATATTATTTGTATTTTTACGCTGGGTCTTGCCTAGGGAAAACTGCTATCGAACGATTACATCGATGGGTCGTGTGAAGAATCAAAGTGTGTAGGATCTTGAGTAGTGTTAACTCTGCCGCGTGGAGCGCGGGCAGAGAGGGTCTGGCTGGAGTAGCGAGTGCAGCAGGTGTGTTGTGTGACGCTCCCGCGAGTTGCCGCGCTTTCGGGGTTTGGCAGCATGTAATTGCGCTCGACTCGCGATGATAGTTTCTGACATGGTGTCGCGGACGGAAAGCATTAGCTGGCGCACATCAACAGCCCGTTTCGCCTGGTGACCGTGTCGAGAAGAAGGCGCGCCAACATCCAGCTTCTGCAACAGCGACGGCCGACAATGAGTGACTGTCGCCACCTCCTCGATCGACGGCTTCAAACCTTCAATCAACCAACAAGGAAGACTAAAAGCACGTAAAGTTTCAGAACTGTATGGCAGACCTCAGCTTTTCAAATTGTTCCATTTGCCTCGCAAAATTACAGCAACTTAGCATGAACCTTTGTTGCTCATTGTCCCAATTGCATTGCCAAGCAGGGTCCCTTCCTTTTCCGAAATGAGCCCGAGGGTCGTTGAAATTCAAACGCCAGCATCATTCGATTTCACTGCTTTAATTTCAAAGTTCAGCTGGCTACAATATTTAGATTGCACAAGCACAAATTAAGAGTGCGAGTTTTGTTACCATATTTTAGTTACCTGTGACTGCAGCTCAGCTTGGTACGTACTAAATTTTACTATTGTTAATTGTTCAGAATCATTTAATTCAAGTTCAAAGTTAATTCTCTTATTTCTAAATTGCGTAGATTCAAGTAGCTTTTGAAATGATTGTTGAGGTAGTCCAAGACTAACCTTATTTTACTGAATGTCGATGTGCTTCAGAAAGAAAGCTCACTATTAACTTCAGTCACTAAATTAACTTT
This sequence comes from Schistocerca serialis cubense, assembly GCF_023864345.2. NCBI lineage: Eukaryota > Metazoa > Arthropoda > Insecta > Orthoptera > Acrididae > Schistocerca > Schistocerca serialis. Next base: position 359,320,255 of record NC_064641.1, on the reverse strand, counting down.
CGATTTTCCAGTTTATTAATTCTTTTGCTAAATTAAGTCAGAGTGTAGCGAAATTTATTACTTCTGACAAACTTTCAGTTTTCACACTACACGTGTCAACCTTCAGTTGCCACGCTTCTAGTGCTAATTATATGTGTAATTACCTTTCTTTTTCAGTTACTATAGTAATTGTCCCTAGGACTGGCGACCGTAATTTCCCCCAAATCTCAAATATCTAATTACCGCTAGTTAATTGTTAACGTAACGGCCGCACATTTACTTTCTTCATTAACTTTACCCCTTTTCAAAATTAATTTCCACCAGTTTCATTTGCATTTTTCCTTTCATTTAGATGTAACCCTTTCCTCCCTCTTTACCGACAGATTAACTTCGGTGACGATTGCTTTTCCCAAATTTCCATTAGGTACACGCGGTTACTTTTTCACTGTCATTAAGGTCGATAAGTGAGGGGGAGGTTACATACTGTTTGCTCAATATACAGATTGAATAACATCGGGGACAGGCTACAACCCTGTCTCACTCCCTTCCCAACCATTGCTTCCCTTTCATGCCCCTAGACTCTTATAACTGCCATCTCGTTTCTGTACAAATTGTAAATAGCCTTTCGCTCCCTGTATTTTACCCCTGCTACTTTTAGAATTTGAAAGAGAGTGCTCCAGTCAACATTGTGAAAAGCTTTCTCTAAGTCTACAAATGCTAGAAATGTAGTTTTGCCTTTCCTTAATCTATTTTCTAAGATAAGTCGTAGGGTCAGTATTGCTTCACGTGTTCCAACATTTCTGCGGAATCCAAACTGATGTTCACCGAGGTCGGCTTCTACCAGTTTTTTCCATTTTCTGTAAAGAATTCGCATTAGTATTTTGCAGCTGTGACTTATTAAACTGATAGTTCGCTGTCAACACCTGTAATAATGTTAACTTCTTTAAAAACTTCTCCAGCATTAAATATTTATTTCATTGACAGAATAGTTTTCATTAAGTATCCATGTAACATCCTCCATATTGCCAATACATCTAAATAAAAGTCCTCATCTTCACTGCAGGTGTATATTACTGTGTCTGAAATTATAAGTAGTTTAGCTTAGATCTTATAACTCTCTGGAAACATGTTAACAGTCTTTGAAATTGCAAGTAGTTTATCTTAGATTTTGAAACTCTTTGGAAAGATGTAAACAGTTGTTTGTGAAAATGCTAAGTTGTTATTTACTTGTTACCACGCTCGGTGTGCCAGAAAATGAAATCGCCAACAGAAATGTAAGTAAACGGATTAACATATTACCTAATCATGCTATTCACATAATGTACACACTGTAACAGATGTATCCTTTCACACAGGTTTATTTTTCGATTCTTAACCCCATATGCACACACAGCTAATGTACATAACCTATCAGCTGATGTATAAGTAACTGTATAATGCACCTGATGATGGCATCATGCTGCCGAAATGCATTGTGATAATAAAATATTAGTAAAAAGTGACTGCAGCAGTAGAAATTATTCCACGTAATCTTATAAAAGAGTCGCAGACCTCAAATAACATCCATATAACATGGATAAATTTAAATATTAATCATTTGATTGGCTGATACTGGCTACCAACGTGTACTAACAATTTCTGTAGTACTGCAGTGTGGGAGTTAATTAGAGCTGAGCACTGATAGAAAGGGCGAAGTGGGTCACGTGTTTCTCAGGAGCCGCTATCGGCTAAAGAGAGGCTAAGAACGGCTGGGAAGAGATTTGCCGTGTTCTGCAGGAGCAGACATTTACTGCCCTGAAAGAGAGTAGAACATGTAGGAGGCGGTTTATACTGCTGGTGGCTGCAGAACCCTTTAGCGTGGACAGAGCGGGTGGGAGATTATGCTCCAGTGGGATGGAAAAAATTTCACAATAGCGTACCAGGAGATGAAGCCCCAGGGGTGGAAGAAGGCGAAAGGAATCCCTTTAGTGGGAAGGAATGTACCGGACCAGAAACGATGATCACAAGCTGACCTCCGAGAAATCTTCTCACGGAAAGTGCCGCGCACGCTGCCCGCCGAAAAGCTGAGATGCATTTTTGATTGGCGGAATGCTAAGGATGTAGGAGAAGAAATGGAAACTTCAAGAGAACCTTCTGAAAGGAGTATGAGCTTCAGGTGATTCGCTGTCAGATTGAGGACCCATGTAGTGGTGAGTAATGTTTTTACAATGGCTGCTGGGATTGGTCGCCTGAGCGCAAAAGTATTATAGATGTCGTGTGTCCAGGATGGAGTGGAGTATGGCGTGGAGAGACACTTTCCTCCAGAGATGGATCGAAGGTGCTTTCCTGCCGGGGTATATCGAAAAGAGCTCGCTATGGAGATCGACCTAGAGACTCCACTGGCGAGAGCCACAGTGGTGAATATGGTTGTTAAATTTTGCATAGTGTTGCTTTCAGCACAGGGAGCGCGTGAAGTGTTGCTCTGAGAACAGGGTTATTATTCTATTTACTCGAGTGATGGTCCTTTAGCTCTCTGTGGAGTCTGACGCACGTTACTGGAGAGTTTCTGTTCCCGGCTAGTGAGCAGACGGAAATCCGTAGGAGTTTCCAGACGGCGAACAGCGTTCACTATGCAGGCAGGAAATTACATGTACGCCACGTACGTCAACTGCACGCTGGCCAACGGACTAGCGAACAGACCAATGGTGTAGCACAACTGCTGCCCATACTTTAATAGCTGATATACGCCCTCCAGTTCGGTGAATAGGGAAACACTCAACAGTAAATGTGTTTCGTTCCATCTGCTTCTCCACTAAGCGTTTTTGAAAATGGCAATCATTGTGTAGGACTTACGTTTCTCGCCGCTAATCAGTGTCGGCCAATTTTTGTCCGTCTAATAACGGATGGGGTAAGTGCGGAGGGGGGGGGGGGGGAGAGGGGTCGATCTCTATATCACATCTAGATTAGAAACTGACATTGTGTACTTATACATTGCGTATTTATACAATTTTTTGCACTCTATATGTTTTTACGAAAATAAATAATTATGGTGTCCACATTGTGATTCATTCTAGTAGCATCCGGACAGGAACGATTCGTTTGATGTAATAAACTGAAGTAAAAACACAACACGGTATTTCATTTTACGAAAATCTGTAGGTCTAGGTTGTCAATGGCAAGGTCATTTTAATCATCTGTAGGAGTGAGAATTCCACTATACACATACACACGCTACATTTTACAAACACCACAGGTGTTTACAAACTGTGACCTTTTTAACAGGAAATCACGAATCCAATCCCACAATTGAGACGATATTCCATAATCACGCAATTTACTTAGAATTCACTTATGAGAAACTGTATCCAAAGACTTCTGGAATTCTAGAAATATGTAATCAATTTGAGATATCCTGTCGATAGCAATAATTTCTTCGTGTGAGTGAGATCCTAGCTTCATATGAGCGCACACTCCGCTGCAGAGTGAAAATCTCATTCTGGAAACATCCCCCAGGCTATGGCTAAGCCATGTCTCCGCTATATCCTTTCTTCCAGGAGTGCTAGTTCTGCAAGGTTCGCAGGAGAGCTTCTGTGAAGTTTGGAAAGTAGGAGACGAGGCACTGGCGGAAGTAAAGCAGTGACTACGGAGCGTGAGTCGTGCTTGGGTAGCTCAGATGGTAGAGCACTTGCCCGCGAAAGGCAACGGTCCCGAGTTCGAGTCTCGGTACGGCACACAGTTATAATCTGCCAGGAAGTTTCATTTTCAGAACTTAGCTGTTTTTCACAAGAACAATATTTTCTGAATCCGTGCTGACTACTTATCAATAGATATTTTGTTCGAGATAAATCATTATTTTCGAATACACTGTACGTTCCAAAATCGTACTGCAGATCGACATCACTGATATGAGTCTGCAATTCAGTGGGTTACTCCCATTTCCTTTCTTCAGTATTGGGTAATTTGCGAAATTTTCCAGTCTTTAGTTACGGATCTTTCGTGGAGAGAGCTGTTGTGTACGATTCTTAACTACGGATCTATTGTATCAGATTACTCTACGTCAGTTTAAAACTTTACTATCGTTTGCTACTAGGTATACCCTCGTCCTGTTTTTCCTTGCACCGTTTGAGACTGAAGACCTGTAACCCACAACCCGGTAACCTGAAAAACCGCATCATTCACTTCACACAGCCCCCGCTAACCATGTAGCCACTTCCTGAGCATAATGAAGCCTTAACCTATTAAGCGGAAGCCGAAGCCCCACCACCCTTTAGCTCAAGTAGAGGAATCTGCAGCACCCCCAATATGAATATAGAGTGCACACTGGACTTCTTTCCCTTCTTGTCAGCCATTTCGCTAAAGGGCCCCACAACTTGCCTAACATCAGAGTTCCGAACTACCAGAAATCTCACTCTCTGTGACGGGATAAACCTGAGCGACTGCATCTGGCTCAGGGACTTGGTCAGCCACAGGTAGCGCTCGAAACCTGTTCATCACAGCAGATGGTGATAAATTCCGATGGGTCTCCCCGAAAAGCATTTCGATTCCTGCCACACCCTGAAACCGCCGCCCACTCGATCGCAGATGAGGGATCAGCGTTAATGTGCAATGTGGACAGTAACCGGGACAGCCGGAGTAGTGGACCAATTGGGAGACACATGGGATGTGCTGCACATACGGCTCCACGCAGTGATGTAGTAGTAGTAGTAGTAGCTTTATTCATCCGTAGGTCTCTTTTTACAAGCATATAGGACATGTCAAAGTATTTACAGGTTTAGACCAATTTAAAATAAGCTAATTCATATACGGATTGTTTTACAGACTTCTAGTTAGAGACAATCATTAGATTTACTCCTGGTAGACAATACATTTCTCACAAATTACTTATTAAATAATGTAATGCCACACTGTTCACGCATATCTCACTATCAGTCACTGCACACACTATACACACATTGTATCATAGAACCTCACTCACTGCACACACAGAAACACAAACAAACTGGTGATCTCTGGGCTATTTTCTGTACCGCAACTTCCCATTTGCTATTCTGAAAACCTGAGTCGGCATCCCTCTATAATGAGTGAGATGTTGAGCTGAGAAAGTGGAAGAGGTGTTAGTGTTGGGCTGTGTTTAGTTTGGGGGTAAGTTTTTTTTAGAAAAGGGAAAAAGAAGGAAAGAAACATTGTGTGAAGTTGTTACGTGGAATCTTGGATGTTTTATAATAATTATGATTATTTATTTGTGTAACATTTTTTACCAAACCCATACTCTGTTTTATGTAAGTAATCCTTCGATGCATAGAATGTATTGCATAACAGGTACTGTTTAGTTGCCTTTTTAAATAAGTGTATTTTTGCAATTTCTTTAATCTCTATTGATAATTTATTGTACAGTTTTATTGCTTGGTAGAAAATGCTGTTTTGAGTTCTATATTTATATCTTCGTTGGTAAATATAAGTTGAGTCTAGCTGTTTTTCCATGGAGATGAATAGAACTGTTGGTGCAGTAATTAACAATGTTATTTATGATGTATACAACTACTATTTTTGGTTATTATTCTTATGGTTTTTTTCTGGAGTCTGAAAATTATATTGATATTTTTTGCATTTGTTTCCCAAAAAAGAATACCATAGCTAAAAATTGAGTGTACATGTGAAAAGTATGTAACTGAAAAACACTGCATGTTACACACGGAGCACTTAAAATCCCCAGTGTTTTGAACAGATCTTTACAACAAGCTCGACTACTATTTTTGGTTATTATTCTTATGGTTTTTTTCTGGAGTCTGAAAATTATATTGATATTTTTTGCATTTGTTTCCCAAAAAAGAATACCATAGCTAAAAATTGAGTGTACATGTGAAAAGTATGTAACTGAAAAACACTGCATGTTACACACTTATAGAATTCTAACGGAATAACATGCTGATGACATCTTTTTTGCAAGTACCTTTGTGTGTTCACACCACTTCAACTCAGAATCAATATTCATTCCTAGAAATTTTGCATTTATTACACAGTCTATAGAGGTGCCAACTACATTTAATTTAACATTGTCATTTTCTCTTTTCAAACTCAAATTCAGGGCATTAGTTTTCTTTATGTTCAATGTCACTTTATTGCTTATTGACCAATCATAACCATCCTTGAGAGTTTCATATGCTTTCTCTGCAAGGAGCTCTCTTGTTTTCTCAGTGACTATAATATTGCTGTCATCAGCGAAGAGAATTTTTTCACCATGAGTAACACTACTGGAAAAGTCATTGATGTATGTCAGGAACAGTATTGGTCCTAATATCCTACCTTGTGGAACCCCTATATTAATGTATTTTGGTTCTAATGGTTAGTTCTATTTGAAGTATGTGTTACTTCTACCCTTTGTACCCTATCTACTAGGTATGATCGAAACCAGTAATTAGCTACCCCTCTTATTCCTAATGCTTCTAATTTATTTAATAGAATCTTGTGGTTGACTGTATCAAAGGCCTTAGAAATATCCAAAAATATGCCTGTGACACACTCATCTTTGTCAAGAGCATCAAGTACAACTTTTGTGAATTCTACTATGGCTGACTCCAAATTTTTGCCTCTTCAGAAACCAAACTGTGATGCGCTGAAAAGATTGTATTTATTCAGGTAATTCATTAATCTGTCTTTCATAATAGCTTCTATCATTTTGAGAATTGTGACAGCAGAGTAATTGGTCAGTAATTTTCTATATCTTCTGCATTACCATTCTTAAGCAAAGGTACAACTTCCACCTGTTTTAAATGTTCTGGTAATGTCCCTAATGTGAAGGATTCATTTATTATATTTGTTATGGGCCCTTGTATAATCTCTATGGATTGTTTCAGTACACACACTTGTACTTCATCTAAGCCTACTGACTTTTTATTTTTTAGTTTTTGAACAGTTTTATTGATTTCATTGACATCATTGTATTTAGTGCAACATTATTTACAGGTGTTATATTTGTTTTGGGGAATTTTTGCTGTAACTTCTCTGCAGTACTTGAAGAATGCTCGTTTACATAGTTTGCTAAGTGTTGTGGATCATTTATAATCTTATCCCCCTCTCTTAGAAGCATGTTAGTCTGCGTCGTATTTGCCTCTCCCCATTTCCTTTTTTATAACATCCCAGACTGTTTTGCTTTTATTCTCTGCATTATGTATTATTTTGTCATTAAGTGACTTTTTTGTAGCAGTCAGCACCTTCCTACAAATATTTTTGTATCTGTGATAGAAATTTAAGAAGTCTGGATCATTGCAACTCTTTTTTGTAGAACTTAGGTGTTTAAGTGTTTGGAAGGACTTCTTAATACCTGCTGTTATCCATCTGTTTTTGCGAGATGTTGATACAGACATGTGTACTTTTGGAAATGCCTTTTAGAAGTTCAATTTAAACAATGTGGAGAATTTAGAGAATTTCATATGCACATTGATTTCCTTATACACTTCATTCTTGCTAGTTTTTTTAACTATCTTTTATTTAGATTTCTTATAGATGTCGTCTAAGCTTCTAGTTTAGGGAATGATTCGATGCCTGACTTTGGTGTTGATATTTGACAGAGATGGTCTGATAGTCTGAGATCTCTTACAGCTACCTTACATTTTTCCCTGTCCATATTTGTGGTCACATGGTCAATTGCTACTGCAGTCACTGTAGTAACCGTTGTTGCATTATTGACCAATAGAGACATGCCAAAACTTTCAAGGATATTTATGAGGGTGGGGCTGGATTCATTTATGATATCAGTCTTAATGTTAATTTCCACACACAGAATTATGTTGACCATTGTACTTCAGACTTTATCTAGAACTTCTGTTAATTTATTGAAAAAAGTGTCCACAGTACTACTCAGAGATCAATACACAACCAAACTGATTAATTTCTTGGTGACATCAAGCCCTGTTAATTCAATAGCTGGTATTTCAAAGTGTTTGTCTTCACTTACTGTAATCAGGGCATGTCTTGATTTGAACTGTGTTCCTTTTCTGATATAAATGCATGATCCTTCACCCCCAAGCAGTTCTGCAGTAAGAGTTTTCCCTTTCATACAATGATAATACTACATGTTGGATTTCTGTGTCTCTACATCAGTGCTCAGTAACACAAACTACTGTGCAGTCCAAAGATTGGACTCAAATTCTAATAGTTGTATTTTATTTTTTATTGATTTCATATTCTGATGGAGGACTGTTAAGTCTGTGAACTGCCCCATGTTACTCTTTCCAATTGTTTTTTTATTTTTCTTTGTGACATCTGGTATGTGTGATATTTGGAGTGTTAAAATCTGTCTTGTGAGTGACTGTTTCAGTATTTTTTAAACTGCTGGAGATATTCTTTAGGCAGGGGAACCTGTTGTCTGCATTTATCCTAAAAAAGACTTACTTTTCCCACCCATGAAAACAGGTATCTGACCATGTGTGGCCCGAGATCCACACCCTATACTTTCATGAGTCAGCTGTACCAATCTTCCCTTCCCAGTCCTGTTTAGGTGTAGGCCACGCCTAGTGAAACCCTATCTGTTGATAGTCCCGACAGGCACCAGAGAAACATTAGTAAAGTTGGCTGTCCTCAGAGCCATCCCTAACTCCACATTGATTCGACTCACAGCTCCATCAAGGTGTGGTCGATCACGACGCTGGAACACCTCAACAAAGTGTACGTTGATGCCCTGAGTCAGGGAAACTATCTTGTCAAGGTCACCACGTATGTCATATGCCACATCCCTGTCCAAACAATTTCCCACCCCAACCATTATCACTACATGGTCCTTTTTTGTAAAGTCCTTACATGAAGACCCTAAGCCCTCTATCACATGACTTACCCTTGAATTTGGCTTGAAGATACTTGTGGTCTGGTAAGCTGCCCCTAAACTTCCCTGTAACTGAGATCCTACACCTCGCCCATGGCTACTACCTAGCAGCAGCGCTTTCTTCTTCCCAATACTTTGTACATTCCTAGGCTTCCTGGCCTTAGTTGAAGTGTGCTGGACATTTCCTTTTCCTCGTTCTACCTGAGGCTCAGTGGTAGATACCTGTTTTTGGTGTTGATGATAAAACTGTCAGATCGTGTTCTCTTTCTTCCTATCCTCCTACCAGCTCTCAGTTTCCGTCCACCCTCCTCCCCCTTATCTCCCTTTATCCTTATCAGTTCCTTCTTTGCTTCCTCCATCTGTGCCTGAAGGGCACAGATTTTCCTTTCCTGTTCCCCAATCTAAATGTTCCTACTGTGTACTCTACAGTTCCAGAATAATGCATCATCTGTTTAACCCAAAATTATCCCCACTGCATCCCCCCCCCCCCAAAGTGAAAATATTTCCTACAAGATTAGCAACAAATCCCTCTACTCACTATCACGTAACAGTTCCCACGTTTCTCACTCATGGTCAGTTTCGAAAGAATAATTAAGTTTCAAGAATGTTATAAATTTGTAAAGGACGTGAGATTGGCTGTATGTAAACAAACTACAACAAAAAGGTCTTATGTGCGGTTGTTGTTGTTTTTGTACTGGTTTAGAGATCAAACGACAGAAGAATGAATTAGTAATTACTTTGCTTTTAGAGAATTTACCATATCAAGCGTGTTTGGTCAGGTTTTTAAACGCTATATGACTGGTAAACAACGAAATATGTTAATTAAATATGATTTAGAAACGTTTAATTACACTTTTATTGCGACAATCGACACTGATGAAACTAATAGTTGTCTTTTTTAAGGAATTTTGTACTATCAAGAAAACTTGAACAGAATTTTTTGTGTTTGCTTCACGCTAAAATTTCAGGTTATGTAGCGATTATCGGGACTTCAAATAACATGAAGTTTTTTCAAGAACAAGCTCTGCTGGGGCGCTAATATTCAGTTGCGTAACAGGAACGGGCATTACATCAAGTATATGAAACAAAGAAGACTTAAACTTGACACTATTTCCTCTTAAATAGGGTCTTTTAGTGAACGAATAAAATACCTGTGATCTCACTCAGCGGCCATCTTGGATAGCTCTGCCCACTCGCAACAGTCTCAATGCGTGACTGAAGCCAGAACTACCTGGAGCTGTGAGCGAAGGGTCACCAACTCAAATCACATCTGAATGTGCTAATCACAGTCCCTATCCATATCAAAGACGATGGAACTGTACATTAGACACTTATTAATGTGCAGGACTGTGGATAGTAAATGCTAAAAAGCGCAAGCAATTTAAGAATTTAAGCTAAAAATCGCACAGAGAAATCAAAATAAGTCGCTTCTAGTTAGAAGCTCGTAACAACTGACAAACGAGGCGGTGTCCTCTGATGTGCTGCTACAGGAATGGAAGCTGCCGCCTAAGTGAAATGTCCAACAGCTGTAGCTGCCTGTTAAGACGAAAACGAACGACTGTCGTGATGCAATCAGTGGAACTATACAGTCCACAATTATTAAAACATGGAACTGTGTCTGATAAATACACAAGCACGCTAGAAATTTAAGAATTTAAACTAAAAGGCTCACAGATCAATCAAAGTAAGTCACACCCAACTGAAAGCGAGGAAGGTGTGGTGTCACAGCCTGACACCACACTTGCTAGGTGGTAGCCTTTAAATCGGCCGCAGTCCGTTAGTATACAATGGACCCGCGTGTCGCCACTATCAGTGATTGCAGACCGAGCGCCGCCACACGGCAGGTCTAGAGAGACTTCCTAGCACTCGCCCCAGTTGTAGAACCGACTTTGCTAGCGATGGTTCACTGACAAAATACGCTCTCATTTGCCGAGACGATAGTTTAACATAGCCTTCAGCTACGTCATTTGCTACGACCTAGCAAGGCGCCATTATCAGTTACTATTGATATTGTGAATCATGTACCGTCGTTCACCATTAATGGATTAAAGTTAAGTATTCCACCAGCTACGTCCGTTTTTCTAAATTCTAATTTCCTTGTCCTGTTCCAGAACTCATGCCAGCCTGCGTGAGCTAAAATGTGTGCCTTTCGGCTTCCTCTAGTAACACGGTGTTGGCTCTCCTGCCAACCAAAACATTGGCGACGAGGCCAATCCGCGTTCTTATCGATATTGCCCTGATTTACTTGTGTAATGGCTTCGCCACAATCTCCAGATGTACTGTCCGAATTTTATCGCTTACAGAATCAGCAGACACAGATCTTACTGGATGCCCTTGGACAGCTCATCCACGGTCAACGGACAATGCAAAACGATGCGGCAGCTCCACCGCTACCACAGCCACAACACGCTGTTGCACCAACTTTCGACCTTTTGACGCTGGACTGGAAAGCTGGACGGAGTGGTCACGCCAATTTGGATTCCATCTCGCCGCCTACAGAATTCAAAGTAAAGAGCGACAGCCTTCTTTGTTGTCCTCAGTAGGGGTGAAAACGTACCGCGTGATAGTCAAATTATTTCCCCGACGCAACGTAGCACCTCTGTCCTACGACGAAATTTTGTCTGCATTAGATGCATATTTCAAAGAATCAGTCAATGTAGTTGCGAAAAGGTATACCTTCTTCGGTACAAACTAGTCAATCCCTCCCTTCAACAAGTGATGGACATATTGGATCGGCAGGACAGACTTGACTTTGCTCAAGAATCATTTGAAACCTCACCAGCTGTGTGTCAGGTTAACTGGCCCGCCGGGTGAGCAATACGGAGCAGTAAAAAGTCCTCGCGCCAGTCCGCGCCGCTGCCGCCAGGCTCTCAGCCACGTGTGCCGCGCAGGCAAGCAAATGCAGTGCTAAAATCATGCCCGCGGTGTGCTACTAGACATTCGCGTGAGAATTGCCCGTCACGCCAATCTATTTGGTTTTACTCTAATAGAAAAGGACATGTTCAGAGTGTTTGCCAGAAAAAGCTCAGATCGGACACTCACAACCATTCCAGGCCCTTTGCTTTGCGCCGAATTCGAACCAAGGGTACTCAGGATCGTGAAACTTCGCCCATGGAAATTCATGTAGTTCATTCCACTCCGCTCAGTGCCACTCTCTCTAACAGTGACTGTGTTCGTCCCACAAATAGTGTGCGTCATCACCGGAAATCCCGTCAAGTCGCAAGTGATTTTGTACGTGTCAGTTCACGTTGCATGAGACAGTCGCTCTTGTCGTCAGCAGGACAATAAACTTTATGTAGACTTGGACATTAATGGCACAGTGATTCCATTCCAGCTCGATACCGGAGCTGCAGTTTCACTGATCAATCAAGACACGTACAAACAGCTGGGCACACCTCCGTTGCATGCCGCACATGTTAAGTTAACTAGTTATTCAGGTTAAGATATCCCTGTATTAGGACAGTGCAGCCTTCTTGCAACATACAGAGGACAAACAAAACTTGTGTCATTTTACATCCTTCGTTCTTCTTCTGCAGTGAACTTGTTTGGTTTCGATTTATTTCAGTTGTTTAACTTGTCTATAGTGAATCAGGTCCTATCAGTGAACCAGACTGTGCCTTCAGACAGTGTATCTCGTCTATGTGAAGAATTTGTAGACATTTTTGCACTGCGCCTCGGTTGCGCTAAGAACTATAAAGCACATATGGAACTGAAAGTAAACGCGCAACCGAAATTTTTCAGAGCGCGCAATGTTCCCCACGCACTGCGTGATGAGGTCGCAAAAACATTACACGATTTGGAATCACAAGGTGTAATTGAACGTGTGTAGGCTTCTCTCTGGGCATCACCCTTAGTAATTTTGACAAAACTTTCGGGAAAATTGAGACTTTGTGTGGACTTCAAGCCAACAGTGAATCCACAACTAGTGATTGCAGCTTTTCCTTTACCCCGCCCGGAAGATCTTTTTGACAAACTGTGCCTGGGTAAATATTTTTCGAAGTTGGACCTAGCAGATGCGTACTTGCAAATACCGGTGGACGAAGACTCCCAGCGCGTTTTGGTGGTTAACGTGCATCTTGGTTTGTATCGATTCAAACGACTGCCATTCGGGTGTGCACCCGCCCCTGCATTGTTTCAGCAATATCTACAAACTGTTTGTGCGTCGGTCCCTACTACAGCAAACTATCTGGACGATATTGTGATCTCCGGAAAGACGAAAGAAGAACATTTAGCGAATCTCAGAACATTATTTCAGGTCTTGCGACAAAATGGTCTTCGCTTGCAGAAGGACAAATGTGTGTTTTTTGCTCATGACTTGCCCTACCTGGGACATGTACTCAATGCCTAGTCCCGAGCACCTCCGTGCCGTACAAGACTTGCCTTTGCCGCAGAATTTGAAGCAGCTACAGAGTGTGCTGGGAAAAATCAACTATTATCATAAATATATCCCACACGCCTCTTCCATTTCAGCTCCGCTTCATCGCTTACGCCGTAAAGGTGTTCCGTTCGTCTGGACGACGGAATGCGAAAGCGCCTTTCGCCAGTTGAAATCGGCGTTGCTTTCCAATACTTGCCTTAGGCCATTCGATCCCCAGAAGCCCCTTTTGTTGATGGTGGATGCATCAGATTTCGGGATCGGTGCTGTGCTTGCGCACAAAGATGGATCGCACGGTCGCCCTATTGCCTTTGCGTCCAAATTGCTCTCGTCTGCACAAAGAAATTATTCACAGATCGAGAAAGAAGCATTGGCTCTCGTATTTGGTGTTACAAAGTTTCATGATTTCTTGTATGGTCGTCACTTTACCATCATCACGGACCACAAACCTTTGACATCGCTTTTTCATCCGACCAAGCCTGTACCTCCACGTACAGCGCAGAAATTCATTTGCTGGTCTATTTTCCTTTCGCAGTACCGCTACGATATCTTGTATCGGTCCACTTCTAAGCACGGAAACGCCGATGCGTTGTCCCGTTTGCCTGTTGCTGAGGATAGAACATTCGATTTCTCCGAACTTGCTTGCATGTTCATTGATTCGGAAACCGATGCCGTGGTCGAATCGTTTACGATTGATTTTCGTCGTGTAGCTACTGCCACAGCTGCCGACCCTGTCCTTGCTACCGTTCTGCGTTTTGTTGCTACGCAATGGCCCTTGTCAAAGTCACGGATCGGGGATCCGTTGGTTCGCCGATTTTTTGCTCACAAGGAGAGACTTTTTGTTCGACATGGTGTTTTGCTGTTGCGTTCTGATAATGATCAGTCCAGGGTCGTGGTTCCACGTTCGTTACAGTCCTCTGTCTTACAGCTTCTCCACCAAGGACATTGGGGTATAGTGAGAACGAAACAACTTGCTCGTCAGCACTGTACTTGGTTCGGAATCGATGCCGCGATTACGAATATGTGCTCTTCTTGCATGGTGTGTGCCGAACAACAATCAGCACCACCGCGGAAATTCGTTGCACGGCCAAAAGCCACTTCCCCTTGGCAACGCTTACACATCGATTTTGCTGGTCCATTCTGGAATGCTCGATGGTTGGTTGTGGTTGATTCATTCAGTAATTTTCCTTTTGTTGTCCGGATGTCTTCCACGACGTCATCTGCCACCATCCGAGCGTTATCTGCTATCTTTTGCATTGAAGGTCTTCCACAGACTATTGTTTCCGACAATGGCCCACAATTCATATCCGCAGAATTTCAGTCGTTCTGCAAGGCCAATGGTATTCAACATCTGACGTCCGCGCCGTTTTCGCCACAGTCAAACGGTGCCGCTGAATGATTGGTCAGGACTTTCAAGTCACAGATGTTGAAGTTAAGAGTCGCATTCTCGAGAGGACGCGTTATTGCTCTTTTTGTCCTCGTATCGCTCTCAGCCCCGAGATGGTCGCTCGCCGGCTGAGTTGCTCCACGGTCATCATCGAACCTTGATGTCTTTGCTACATCCGCCGCATCAGCTTCCTGTGCAGCGGCAGACACCTGCTTTGCTCCAGGCGACCTTGTCTACTATCGTCACTATCACTACCGAGGTACACGGCGTTGGCTCGAAGGGCGCATTCTTCGGTGCCTCGGACGCGCTATGTATCTGGTTTTGGGGGCCTCTGGTGAGGTGCGCTAGCATCTCAACCAGCTGCGCCTCTGTCGTCCATGGGATCTGCCGCTCGCCGTCTGCTTTCAGCGACGGTGCCGTCCGATCAGCGCTCTGGGGACCCATCTACTGGCTCGCGTCAGCCCCAGGTGTTACCGACGCTGCCTTCCATTTTGCCCCATGGCGACGCATCGCCGCCACGGCCGCCGACGGCTGTTCTCCCGCCGGCGACGCCAGCAGTGGACGCGTCGCTGCACAACCGCCGGGCGCCTCACTGGGTCACGCGCTGCCGATCGCTTCCCGTGACCAGTTGTCCTCCGACATGGAACTCTCTCCCGCTCCGGACCATATCTCGTCTTCGCCCGTCGGGTGCCCCGGCCCGATGGAGGTCGACCCTTCGGCCCCTCCTGTCTCTCTGCGGGCGCATACACCGCATGTTGGCGTGCACCCTGGAGCAGGTTTTCAGGTGTTTCCTAGCTCCCCGCGGTCCGAATGACAGGGTGCGGGTGGCACAGCCTCGTCTGTTGTTAGGCTCCCCACCTCGTCGCATACGTCAACATGGGGTCCTCCCTACGGCGGGCGGAAGCCTTATGCCACAACCGTACGCCGATTTGCGGGGGAGAAATGTGGTGTCACCGCCAGACACCACACTTGCTAGGCGGTAGCCTTTAAATCGGCCGCGGTCCGTTAGTATACGTCGGATCCGCGTGTCACCACTATCAGTGATTGCAGTCCGAGCGCCGCCACACGGCAGGTCTAGAAAGACTTCCTAGCACTCGCCCCAGTTGTAGAACCGACTTTGCTAGCGATGGTTCACTGACAAAATACGCTCTCATTTGCCGAGACGATAGTTTAACATAGCCTTCAGCTACGTCGTTTGCTACGACCTAGCAAGGCGCCATTATCAGTTACTATTGATATTGTGAATCATGTACCGTCGTTCACCATTAATGGATTAAAGTTAAGTATTCCACCAGCTACGTCCGTTTTTCTAAATTCTAATTTCCTTGTCCTGTTCCAGACCTCACGCCAGCCTGCGTGCCTTTCGACTTCCTCTAGTAACACGGTGTTGGCTCTCCTGCCAACCAAAACAGAAGGATTACAGGAAATGATTTTAGAGGTCCGTCAACAGCAGCCAAAATTTTACATACTAAATAAAATGTTCCGCACTGACTGTTAAAATACTAACGGTTTCGCATCAGTAGAGATGCATCTTCAAGTGATAGGTTTTTAAAAAGTCTTGGAGTGATAAGGTGATTACTTATAGGCAATTCCTGTTTTATGTTGGCGATGCCTTGGCACAAAGTAATCACTTTACCGCGCTATGACTTTAAAAATACTTCACCCGAACCGCTACTGATGCGAAACTGACAGTGAGTTTTTAAAAGAGGTATTTAAACAGCGAGTTAGGAAGATTTTATTCACTAGTTACAGGGCATGTTGATTGGAATGATCGGACTACTGAGCACAAGAATACCGACTGAGAGTGAACCACAGAAAATCGAAATAATGAAGAGTAGTAGAAATAATGTCAGTGATAAACTGAACATAAAAACTGGAATCCCGAAGTAGACAAAGTGAAGTCACCTGAAACTAAAATAAGGCATGATCGACAAAGCAAAGATTGGATACAAAGAAGACTAGTACAAGCAAAGTGGGTATTCCTCCCAAGAGAAGCCTACTAGTATCAAACATCATTTTTAATATGAGGACGAAATTTCTGAGAATGTAATATGGAGCACAGCACTGCATGACAGTAAACCATGGACTGTCGGAAAACCATAAAACGAGAGAATCAAAGTGGTTGAGATGTGGTGCTACAGAAGGATGTTAAAAATTATGTTGATTGACAATACAAGGAATGAAAAAGAGTAGAATTGACGAAGAAAGGTATATATGGAAGACACTGGCACAAAGAAGGGACAGGATGATAGGACATGTGTTAAAACACTAGGAAATAACTTCCACGGTACTACAGAAAGCTGTACAGGGTAAAAACTGCAGAGGAGGACAGAGATAATTGAGGACGTAGGGTCAAATGCTTCTCTGAGATGTAGAGCGAAGTAGTCAGGAGACTGATGAAGGTGAAGAAAGTATTAAACAAGTTATTAGCAAAGTTCACTAAGTATGCCCACATCAGTTTTTACAGTGTGACTATAAATTACATAAAATTATAAATACACTCCTGGAAATGGAAAAAAGAACACATTGACACCGGTGTGTCAGACCCACCATACTTGCTCCGGACACTGCGAGAGGGCTGTTCAAGCAATGATCACACGCACGGCACAGCGGACACACCAGGAACCGCGGTGTTGGCCGTCGAATGGCGCTAGCTGCGCAGCATTTGTGCACCGCCGCCGTCAGTGTCAGCCAGTTTGCCGTGGCATACGGAGCTCCATCGCAGTCTTTAACACTGGTAGCATGCCGCGACAGCGTGGACGTGAACCGTATGTGCAGTTGACGGACTTTGAGCGAGGGCGTATAGTGGGCATGCGGGAGGCCGGGTGGACGTACCGCCGAATTGCTCAACACGTGGGGCGTGAGGTCTCCACAGTACATCGATGTTGTCGCCAGTGGTCGGCGGAAGGTGCACGTGCCCGTCGACCTGGGACCAGATCGCAGCGAAGCACGGATGCACGCCAAGACCGTAGGATCCTACGCAGTGCCGTAGGGGACCGCACCGCCACTTCCCAGCAAATTAGGGACACTGTTGCTCCTGGGGTATCGGCGAGGACCATTCGCAACCGTCTCCATGAAGCTGGGCTACGGTCCCGCACACCGTTAGGCCGTCTTCCGCTCACGCCCCAACATCGTGCAGCCCGCCTCCAGTGGTGTCGCGACAGGCGTGAATGGAGGGACGAATGGAGACGTGTCGTCTTCAGCGATGAGAGTCGCTTCTGCCTTGGTGCCAATGATGGTCGTATGCGTGTTTGGCGCCGTGCAGGTGAGCGCCACAATCAGGACTGCATACGACCGAGGCACACAGGGCCAACACCCGGCATCATGGTGTGGGGAGCGATCTCCTACACTGGCCGTACACCACTGGTGATCGTCGAGGGGACACTGAATAGTGCACGGTACATCCAAACCTTCATCGAACCCATCGTTCTACCATTCCTAGACCGGCAAGGGAACTTGCTGTTCCAACAGGACAATGCACGTCCGCATGTATCCCGTGCCACCCAACGTGCTCTAGAAGGTGTAAGTCAACTACCCTGGCCAGCAAGATCTCCGGATCTGTCCCCCATTGAGCATGTTTGGGACTGGATGAAGCGTCGTCTCACGCGGTCTGCACGTCCAGCACGAACGCTGGTCCAACTGAGGCGCCAGGTGGAAATGGCATGGCAAGCCGTTCCACAGGACTACATCCAGCATCTCTACGATCGTCTCCACGGGAGAATGGCAGCCTGCATTGCTGCGAAAGGTGGATATACACTGTACTAGTGCCGACATTGTGCATGCTCTGTTGCCTGTGTCTATGTGCCTGTGGTTCTGTCAGTGTGATCATGTGATGTATCTGACCCCAGGAATGTGTCAATAAAGTTTCCCCTTCCTGGGACAATGAATACACGGTGTTCTTATTTCAATTTCCAGGAGTGTACATATGGACAGTTCGAAGAACGGATTTTTTGTCCTCTTTAATTGAAACATCTATTAACTACTTATTGATGCATACTTCTATATCTGTTTTATACAATTGTTATTAATGACCATTCACATAACTAATCTCTTACGTGATGTGTAAAGTAGCAGCTCGGGAAAACCGCCACGTCTGGTGTATAGCCACCAGGCCATATGCATTCCTCGCCCTGTCGGCTCACTACACGAGCTGTCAAACTACTCACCATTGCCTCACGCTCCGCAAACAGGCATTCTCCTAATGCTGCAAAGGATTTATGAGTAATATTACGAATCGGCATGAAATGGGACGATAATGTAAAATCAATATTAGGGAAGGGGAAAGGAATACTTAGATTTGTTGTAGGTTTATTGGTCATTGTTGTGCATCTGTAAAGGAAATCGCATACAAGACGCTACAGCGATAAATTCCAGGCTACTGCTCCGGTGTTGGGATCCTTACCAAGCAGGACACAGAACGAATCCAGAGACGCACTGCTACGAACGTAACAGGTCGGTAAAGTAAATTAAATAAATTTAGAGAACTTTTATTCCGAGTACATGACCATTATCTGGCCACCAACTTCCTCAATACTGACTTGCACTCCCTTCCGGTAGTCACCATCTTAGTGAACGGATGGAATAAAACGTGGTGCCTTACGATGTTATTTTAAATAAGCTGATTGACGCTAATGTGCATATTTACTTTTTTCATTTGTACTATTTAATTTACTCCTTGATCTCATTTCATAATTTTTAATATTTTTCAGCAAACCATCATTGTTGGCCGTTTTAATACGATGACGAAATGGATGGGCCGCCATAGTCGCGGTTTTCATAGCACGTTCCAGAAAACAAACTAGTCTTCATGTAACTGTATGACAACGAAGTACGATGCTGATTTATGAGCGTTATTTAATTGAAAAGTCAATTCTGACGTACAAAACTGACTAATCATCCCTCCACAGTCTCGAATCATCGTGTTAAAGATAGGCCTACGATATAGGCTTCGTCGATTTTCGTCGTTCTTCAGATTATCGTACTCGTCCTCCCCTCTTTATTAACAGCTTACTAAACGGAAAGAGCGATTACAGCTTTCAGTCATCTGTCCCTCGGTCAATACTCGAACGAAACAGGAAAGAAATTTGATAATAAAAATGGTTTAAATGGCTCTGAGCACTATGGGACTTAACATCTGAGGTCATCAGTCCCCTAGAACTTAGAACTACTTAAACCTAACTAACCTAAGGACATCACACACATCCATGCCCGAGGCAGGATTCGAACCTGCGACCGTAGCGGTGGCGCGGTTCCAGACTGAAGCGCCTAGAACCGCTCGGCCACACCGGCCGGCATTTGATAATACTGGTACGATGTACCCTCAGCCATGCACTGTACACTGACTTGTGATGTATACATGTAGATGCAGATGTAGCCTGGGTAGCTGAGTCCCTAATACTGCGAGAGACTAAGGTCTGTCAAGAAATTTAATTTGCTGTGCCACTTGTTTGTAGTCATAGGGCGATATTGAAAGAAACGCATGATTTACTTTTGTGACCTTAATACATGCCTGAATTAGTATTTTTCTTTATTGTTTATTTATTTATATTTACAAGATTAAGGCAATCAGGCTGTCTCTTACAACTAACCAGGTATTCTAAATAATGTCTTACATTAGTTCAATACAACACAAATCTTATAGAGCTACTTACATATAGTAAGGGATACAACACATAGAAATAACTGTAGCGTAAACAACGGAGAACAGGATTGGCTATAGTAGGAAAACATCAGTTTGTACGAGTATTAATTCATGAAAAAATAGAACAACAAACATAGGTTACACTCAGGAAGTTTTAAACCGAAGGCACTGGTAGGTATGTCCGTGCAAATAGGGGAGAGAGAATAAGAGGAACTGAGCATAAAAGAGTTAATGTTTTAGGAAAAAGTTGTGAGATTGACAAAAAGAAGTCTTTCAACCTATGAACAGGTAACAGGTACTCGACCTCTGATGTGAAGTATTAGGGTACCTGCGCATCGCGCATCGATTAGCCGATGAAACAGACGTAGCGTATAGTAGTTACGCAACTTGTCTGGTCGCAACCATCCTAACTGTGCGTTTGAGGCACTGCTATGGTCACATAGGCCGATTTGCAAATGTAATGCACACAAGGATTCCTGTAACTTCCTGGCAGATTAAAACTGCGCGCCGGACCGATACTCGAACTCGGGAACTTTGCCTTTCGCGGGCAAGTGCTCTACCAACTGAACTGAGTCCTGAGTTCGAGTCTCGGTCCAGCACACTGTTTTAATCTCCCAGGAAGTTTCATACCAGCGTACACTCCGCTGCAGAGTGAAAATCTCATTCTGGTGAGAAGGAATTCTGGTTATTGATAAAAGCCTAGAGTTTTCACTAAACGTCGTGCCCTGTTGGAATGCATCGCAATAATGGGGGTTCGGCAGATCGGATTATTGACACTGGACTTGGATTCGGAAGGACGACGGTTCAAGCTATCCTGATTTACGCATTCCGTGATTTCCCTAAATCAGTTCAGGCAAATGCCGGGGTCATTCCTTTGAAAGGGCACGTCGATTTCCTTCCCCATCCTTCCTAATCCGAGCTTGTGCTCCGTCTCTAATGACCTCGTCGTCGACGGGACGTTAAACACTGATCTCCTCCCTCCTCGATTCATTGCATATAGTGTGCGTTTCACATCCAGTGGAAATACAACGTGATCAGGAACAGCTTGAAAAGTTTTTCAGGGTGTTGTAGTGTAGGCGAGCGCAGAAATAATTGTTAAGGAAAAAATCGATATGTTGCTCCTGTTGCGAGTTAATTAACATTGAACTTAGCCAATCAGAGCAATGCGCACGCACATTCAAGCGCACCACCAGATACAATTAGTTTCAGTTGATCTCATAACGTAGGTGACAGCGCACCAGATTGCTCAGCCTTCGATTCGGGTTCCATCCTTACCACCGCCCCATGTCCGATTTTTGTATCACTCCCTTGTTCGTTTTTGGGAAACCAAACGGAGATCTTGTTAAGCGACAAAGTCTCTGGCAGGCTGCTTGAATTTGCGCGCACGGAGACTTAGTTTCTTAACTTCAATGTTAAATAATTCGGAAACAGCACAACGTATCGAATTTTTTTCTTAACACTCTGCACAACCAACTCTGCAATACCCTTACAAGCCCTTCAGATTGTTTCTAATCATTTTGTATATTGAGAAAATTCGGAGATCATGTAAGTAAGCGAATAATATTTTCTACCCATTTGAGATGTCCATCCAAAGTTGTACCCTTGTGGTTTCTTTTGATGCAGTATTGGGGTACCGCAGCGAAGAACTGGACGTAATTTAGTGTAGAACCCAGAAATGAACAATTTTTGAAGCGACGTTAAAGTTACTTGAGCCTCCTCAGCATTTTATTTAAGTTCAAGGAACATTGTCGTTCATCTCGACGATGGCAATATTGCAATCTTCAAAAAAATGTCTCTGAGCACTATGGGACTTAACTTCTAAGACTATCGATCCCCTAGAACTTAGAACTACTTAAACCTAACTAACATAAGAACATCACACACATCCATGCCCGAGGCAGGATTCAAACCTGCGACCGTAGCGGTCGCGCGGTTCCAGACTGTAGCGCCTAGAATCTCTCGGCCACCCCGGCCGGCTGCAATCTTCAGGTTTGGCTCTTAAGTATAGTTGTAAGTCGACGACATAGAAACGAAATTTATGGGAAGAGTCCGGAGTTAGGTATGTCCATCGCAGCGTTGGGACTAGTTTTACCACACGGCCGTGAACTGTCGACATTTGGTTCAAAACCTTCACTAAAAAGAGATAGTATATTTAAGTAGAATGGGGATTAAGTAAAAGTACCAAGACCACCTACAACCTTGGAAGTATTTGAATAAAGCTGTGGTGGCAACTGCAGTGGACAATATTTCCCGTTACATAGATCCACATTGTAAGTGTAACACCATCTATCGGTGCAATGCTTACGCACGGCGTGTGAGTCTCTGGGCAGGGCGGAGCGGCTACGTATTGTGTGGGACTTGGAGACGGGCTGCACATCTGGCGGACACCGGTAGGAAAGGAAGTTCACACACAGCGCGGCTCCAGAACTTGGCCAGCAATGGTCTTTTTGGTCGCAGGATTAGGAGAAGTATAGGTTTATACTTCCTCATCAACGATCTGCATTTAATTCAAAATCCATTCCTCAATCCCTGCCTGTCTTTCACTCATGCCAGCTTCAAAAGAATAGAATCAGTGATATTTGTTCATGCTAGCACAGAGTATTTATAATAAAGTGCAACCAATATAGACAGTATAATAACATTGATGTATTTATAAATTACACTACTCAACAGATTGAAAAAAACATTACAATTATGAAAATAGAGGAATTACAAGCTTGTGGCAATTCGGCAATGACTAAACTAAGTACTCCATAGTGTACTACAGGAGGACTTACGGCACAACTCAGTAGCTGTGCCATCGTTTCTTTTTTCTCTGCACTATCAAAGAATCGTCTCAGACTCCAGATATTAGTCTACTCAGAAACTTGAGCGTGGTACACGTCTCTTCATGTCCTCTTGGGAGCCCTTCAGATCGGGCCACTGAATCAGGGAGCTAAGAGCATCTGATCTTCTGATAAAATTAACTCTGGGATGTTGTATATCAAGTAGACTTCCGCTAGAGGTTTAATCCTTTTCCCTCGCTCTGTTTGCTAGTGAAATGGGAACGGAAATGACTAGTGGTGGTACAGTGTACCCTCCGCCACATACCGTACGATGGCTTGCGGAATATCACTGTAGACGTAGCTTAGTAAGGTGTAGCCTGGGCGTTCGGACGACATTAGCGCTGGGACCCCGGTACTTTCACAGATGCCCTGGGAAGCCAGGCACTATCAAAATCAGCTCTGGCGCAGTCCTTCGGCCAAGTGACTATCCCCTCCGATATGAGGCCGAGGCCATGAATATGGTAGCCATTGCCTCCTACTCCTTCATTTCCTCCTTCCTGTTCTCCTCCTCCCCCGCCGCCACCGCAGGAGGAGCAACAATTGTGTGCCGATCACAGTTATCACCTCAGGGACTGTGGTGTGGTCCCCTATCTTCCTGCGACACAGTTGGACCTAGGGTAATAGTGGGCATCTGCTTGCTCT
This sequence comes from Schistocerca serialis cubense, assembly GCF_023864345.2. Classification (NCBI taxonomy): domain Eukaryota; kingdom Metazoa; phylum Arthropoda; class Insecta; order Orthoptera; family Acrididae; genus Schistocerca; species Schistocerca serialis. Next base: position 359,296,609 of record NC_064641.1, on the reverse strand, counting down.
CATAGTACCGACTGTGAATGCACTTCGGTCTGTTGAGTGTGGAGATAAAACACTAACACAGAGCTAACATTCGCACTTGTCTGGTGTGCTCTCATGTGTGCTTTCAACCACTGAAACCTAAACTGTGAAAGATCTTTTATTTCCCCCTTCATCTTCATGTGGGAATACCACCCTTGGTGTACTTCTGGCCATATGTCCATATGATCCTTTCAGCTGCTTATTCTCTCAGGGTTCATGTCCTTCAGTTTGTCCCCATTTATCCCTTATCGCGACAGGTGCCGGCAACGGTGTCAGGCTGCACACTCTGGCAGTGCCAATGTTCGTTAAGGTCTGGCTCATCAATGCAAGACGTTAACAGGGAACGGCCGCAGCTGCCCGAAAAGTCATTTCTTGCGACAGCTGCCATTGCATACCCTATGAGGCAACAACGCGCACCTGTTCCAGGTGGAACGAGGCTGTCTCTAGTCACGTGACCAACTTTGTTCCCGCCTAGGCCGGCTCTGCGGTTTGCTTTGACGAGTCATAATTACAGAAACAGCGAAAGACGAGCGGGACATTATTTTCAAAGCAGACGTGCCCGACCTGAGCGGAAGAGGTGTTGAAACGCAGCGTGTAGGTGCGGAAGGCTGCTGGCGGATTGCGGAGCGGCCGGGCTGCGGGTAAACACACTTAGCCGGCGGCGGCTTCCGGCACATGTGCGCCCCTCCCCACCCCCCCACCCCCCCTTCTGCCACGGGCCAGGGTAAACTACGCCGGCAAACACTGCCGCCTGTTTACGTCGCCGCCTCCGCTCCCGCCTCCGCCCTCGGGGCTTTTTCGGAACTGCCGTGATTGTTGTAAGCCTCCGCGCGCCCTCCAGCCGAACCTCTCGCTGCCCTCTGCCCTCACGTTTCCTCTCCTCTTCCACTTGCTTCTCTTTTCGTTTAATGGAACTGAGTCGGCCGGCCTGCAAGAAACTAATTCACCTCCAGCCCGCTCTGTGCCCGAAATATAATATTCATTACGACAGTCATCAAAGTGACCCGCGCCGAGGCAGTAAATATTTACCTCCTTGCGCATTACGGAGGCTCTTAGCACCAGCGCTCCGACAAAGAGCAGCAGAGTCGAGGTTTGTAATCAATGGTGGAAGCATGCTTAGGGCGGGTAACTCAGGTAGTAAAATAATCGGCACTAATAGTATTACAGATTTGTAAAACCACGTAAATATTTAAAAGGAAATATTTTGATAATGCATTAAGGATGGGTCCGCCTTTTTGCAAATACGCAAATTATTGCTGGGTTTTAACACCCAAACATGTTTCACCACAATTGTGGCACCCTCAGCGGTTTTTTTTAATTTTATTTTTGTGAAATACATACATACAGATCACGTTTATGTAAGGCAATATGTTCCATCGGATTTCGTTGTTATTTAAATTACGTATGCACTTTATCTTCTTCTTTATATTGTGTATGTCTTATGGCTGCCAACCGAAATCGGCCACAGGTCTGAATTTGTATACCATAGCTTGGACACATGTTCCACTGCAACATAGCAAGACGTGGTATTCACAAACAAGCGGGAGAAAACATGAATAAGCACTGTCAAAAAAAAAATAATAATAAATAAGTAAAAAATAAATAAATAAAAAAATAATCCATGAATAACAAACTACACGAAATAGTTCACGATACTTAAGCTTCACAAAACTTTTACCGATGTCCACAGGTTCAGCTCATCAACATAAAAACACGTGTGGAACACAAAAAGTTCAGACAAGGCTAGCGGAAAGCCCACGAGCTTTATCTGAACATAATTTTTAAAAATCGGATCATAAACAAAAGCACAACGCAGACGATGTCCTAACATCCATCATGTTTGCAGATAACATGTTGTATTAATTTAGACCTGTGGCGGATTTGGCAGCCACAGGACACATACAATATAAAAAAAATGTGAAATGCATCTACAGTTTAAACAAAAACAAAATCTGATGGAACATATTTCCTAACTAAACGTAATCTGTATGTACGTATTTCAGAAAAATGAATGGAGAAAACGCACTGAGGGTGCCACAACTGTGGTGAAACACGTTTGGCTGTTAAAACAGTAACTTGTGTACTTGCAAAAAGGCGAACCCATCCTCATTTCATTATCATATTCTGTAATCGCGGGAACTGCGCTTAAAACTCCATTGTGATAGGGAATATTTTGGACTGTGAGGCCAAAACTGTCGGCTGTTTCCTCTGTTAGATAAGGGCGCCGCACAAGAAATTAGCCACTCCTGGGAGACAACATGCTAAGCCGTCCAATACCGCCTATTGCCTTCAAAACGGTTTCACACCGGCAAGGAAGAGAGTCCACAAGCTTCTTCAGGCACTCCACATCCAACAGAAGCTATTCGTTGAACATTAGAGCCTGCAGAGCTACGGACTGCAGTGGTGTTGGTAGCTAGATTTCAACCACAGTTGAAAGTATTCCCAGACATTTTCTATTGGATTAAGAACGGTTGATTAGCCGAGGTGCGTTAGGATGCCCGAATGTACTCCAGAACTGTATGCGTGCTGCCCTGTCAACATTGTTGCTGTCATCAAGGAAAACGGGAATGCCCACAGCACACTCTTTGTAATATTGAAGAAAGAGCAACGTTGGCTAGCCGAGAATGTTGATACAAACGCCCTGGTTCATGTTTACGGTAATCTGCATGTGTGGGCCCAAGTCATGGTACGAAAACAGCCGAAAACTTCAAGAACAACCTAGGCTGTATCACTCGCACGCTGTGCGCTAAACGCTTCAGTGCACAGTCGGTGCACTCAGTGTCTTGTGTCACAGGAGAAAATGCAGAATGGCGCCTCATCTACATCTACATAGATACTCTGCAATTCACATTTAAGTGCCTGAGAGAGGGTTCATCGAACCACCTTCACAATTCTCTATTATTCCAACCTCGTATAGTTCGCGGAAAGAACGAACATCTATATCTTTCCGTATGAGCTCTTATTTCCCTTATTTTATCGCGGTGATCGTCTCTCCTTATGTAGGTCGGTGTCAACAAAATATTTTCGCTTTCGGAGGAGAAAGTTGGTGATTGGAATTTCGTGAGAAGATTCCGTCGCAACGAAAAACGCCTTTCTTTTAATGATGTCCAACCCAAATCCTGTATCATTTCAGTGGCACTCTCTCCCATATTTCGCGATAATACAAAACGTGCTCTCCTTCTATGAACTTTTTCGATGTACCCCGTCTGTCCTATCTGGTAAGGATCCCACACCGCGCAGCAGTATTCTAAAAGAGGACGGACAAGCGTAGTGTAGGCAGTCTCCTTAGTAGGTCTGTTACATTTTCTAAGTGTCCTGCCAATAAAACGCAGTCTTTGGTTAGTCTTCCCCACAACATTTTCTGTGTTCCTTACAATTTAAGTTGTTCGTAATTGTAATTCCTAGGTATTTAATTGAATTTACGGCCTTTAGATTTGACTGATTTATCGTGTAATCGAAATTTAACGAATTCCACTCATGTGGATGACCTCACACTTCTCGTTATTTAGGGTCAATTGCCAATTTTCGCACCATTCATATATCTTTTCTAAATCGTTTTGCAATTTGTTTTGATCTTATGATGACTTTATTAGTCGATAAACGACAGCGTCATCTGCAAACAACGTAGACGGTTGCTCAGATTGGCTCCCAAATCGTTTATGTAGATAAAGAACAACAAAGGACCTATAACACTACCATGGGGAACGCCAGAAATCACTTCTGTTTTACTCGATGACTCTCCGTCAATTACTACGAACTGTGACCTCTCTGACAGGAAGTCACAAATCCAGCCACATAACTGAGACGATATTGCATAAGCACGCAATGTCACTAAAAGCCGCTTGTGTGGTACAGTGTCAGAAGCCTTCCGGAAATCCAGAAACATGGAATCGATCTGAAATCCCTTGTCAATAGCACTCAACACTTCACTTCATGCGAATTAGGAGCTAGTTGTGTTTCACAAGAACGGCGTTTTCTAAACCCATGTTGACTGTGTGTCAATAGACCGTTTTCTTCGAGGTCCTACGACAATACGTACTCGCATCAAGACAACAGCTGTCTAGTTTTATGATGTTTGGCCCATTGTAGACGAGGTTCTTCGTGTAGTGATGTGGCCTTTTGCAAGGTACTCGACTCTAAATGCCCACTGCACGGTTTTGCCTTCCATCTGTTCAGCTGGAAACTGGTTGAGATGGACCCGCATTCTCTGACAGCAGCGCTACTGTTGCGTTTGAAACTGTGACACTCATCTTCATTCCTTGTCGGATTAAATCTTTTTGGGATCACCATTCTTAGGCGCTGTTGCTAGAGTGAAAGAGAGAAACGGGTTCAAATGGTTCACATGGCTCTGAGCACTATGGGACTCAACTTCTGAGGTCATCAGTCCCCTAGAATTTAGAACTACTTAAACCTAACTAACCTAAGGACATAACACACATCCATGCCCGAGGCAGGATTCGAACCTGCGACAGTAGCCGTCTCGCGGTTCCAGACTGTAGCGCCTAGAACCGCACGGCCACTCCGGCCGGCAGAGAAACGGGTTTTGTGATTATTGAGTTGCTTGATCGCTTACTTCTATACGATCAATTTTTGTTTTATTTCGGTCCAAAGGATCAACAATGAAGAAGAATGGTCTATCGCGAGACTGTTAGCTCCACTCTTTTCTAACATATACAGAAATGACCAACCAGTAATTCTTAACATTATAAGTTTTTCGTGTGCCTAAGGAAAGAGTAGATTATGGAACTGTAGGAGGGGACCACACCACTGCTGTTGAGAGCATCTCAGAACATGTGAACTTGTCCATTATCATTCCGCAGGGGAGAAAGCCCGAATTACGTTACTGGATAAACTGCTCGAAACAGTAACTACTGTAAACTACTCAGCAGTAACCATCCAGAGCTACCTTAGTTGGGTTGACAATGTAAAAAAAATAGTAGGAAAATAAGATGCCAGACTGACTCATAGGAAGAATCTTAAGAAAATGTAATCCATCCACGAAAGAAGTGGCTCACAGATAACTTGTTTGGTCGGTTCTTGGGTATTTCTCATCAGGCTGGGAGCTTACCAGGCTGGATTACAGAAGAGATAGACAAGCTCCTTGGAAGAGCGGTGCATTTCGTCACGGGATCGATCAGTCGACGCGAGAGCGTTACAGAGATGCTCAACAAACTCCAGTGGCAGACGCCGCAAGAGAGGAGTTGTGAATCACGAAGAGATCTGCCACTGTAATTCCGAGAGCGTAAGTTCCGGGAAGAGTCTGACAACATATTACTCAGTCCCACAAACGAATCGCGAAATGACCACATCGAGAAAATTCGAGAAAGTAGGGCTAATACGGAAATTTACCGTCAGTCATTCTCTCAATCTGCCTTTCACGAATGAAACAGGGCAGGGGCGATCAGATAGTGGTACCAGACGTACCACCTGCCGCAAATCGCCAGTTGTCTTGCAGAGCATAGAAGTAGATGTAGAAACGACGCAACTGTTCCTGTCGCAGTGCACCAGGAGTTCTACATATAGTCTGAAGTGACTAATGATCATGAGCGTATGCTCGTCACTATCGTTTCCTAGTACAGTTTTTAACATTCATCTCGACTCAACTTCGACGTACTCGTTTTGAGTGTCCGGACATTTGCCACGCCGGACATTTGCCACGGTTTTACCTGCTCCGAAGGGTTCGGTCCCTTGTCTCCCCCTCCTCCTCCTCCTCCTCCTCCTCCTCCTCCTCACCCACCCGCCCAGTTTGCTTTCGAAGCTCCTAACGTGACCATCAGTATGGAAGTTATTACAACGAACAAGGGCAGACCTCCTGCTCATTAGATAGGTTACGCGTATCTTAAACAGAGGGAATCTAAAGAAGGTGTTGTTACATGGATGTGCTTACGCCGAAAAGCGGATCATTGCAAGGGAAAGCTGCTTTCGAGGAACGGAGAAGTGTTGAGCGTATTAGAACATCTCTGTGGACCACCTGACGATGCAGCTCTGAAAGTGAGAAAGCAAGTGGAAAGAGCGAAGAGAAGGTCTAGAGAAGAAACTACACAGTTATCGGAGATATAGGCGGATGAAATGGGAAATCTACATAATAAAGTTTATGATTTTGTTACAGCGATGCCTAATTCAGAATCTATAAAGAGAACCATGCGTCGTCGATGGAGTCAAGAGTGGGAGAACCAACAAGAGCGTAAGAACTCTTATGAAATTGATCTTCATGAAGATCTATTAAAATTGGGAGATGGCAGTAGTTTTCTTCTGGAAGACGATAGATTAGAGGTGAGAATAATTATTTTTAGTGGAAGCAAAGGAAAAGAAAGTTTAAAAACATGTTCCCATTTTTTTATGGATGGAACATTTAAGAGATGCAGCAAGCAGTTTGCACCGATCTACACCATACACGTAGACTTAGGAGGCCCGATTAAAGAAACAAACATTCTTCCTACTGTATTTGCACTGCTCCCTAATAAGAAGAAAGACACATATGTTCGTCTGTTTCGTCTGATAAAACAGGCAGTCTCTGAGTGGTGTCCCAAACAAGTAAAAATGGACTTTGAGGCAGCTGCGATATCGGCCATTCGTCAAGTTTTTCCCACAACTGAAATAAATGGATTCTATTTCCGTATGAAGAAGAGTTTATGGAGAAGAACTCGAGTTCTAGGTCTAACTGAGGAGTACCGCCAGAACGAGGATTTAAGACTTCACGTCAGCATGTGTGCAGCGCTGGCAGTTGTAAAACCGGAGGCCGTAAGCAATGGATGGATTGAGATTCATGCAGAAGCTCCTGATAACGGAAGGTTCTCTCAATTTTTTGACTACTTTGTGGACAACTGGGTAAAGAATGAGGACATCGCAATAGAAATGTGGGACTGTTACGGAAAAAGGCACCGAACGACGAATGCTGTTGAAGGATGGCACAACAAAATAAATAGTATTATTGGAAACCCTCACCCTAAAATCAACTATTTGGTGGAGTGCTTGAAAAAGGAAGCAGAGCTCACAAACTGCATGTACATGAAATTGGAAATGAATCTTGAGGATAAGAAGAGGAAGAAGAAGTACTTGAAGCTGGACGACAGGAGAGAGAGAATCATAAAGAATTATGAAGAGACTGGCAACATTAGGCCTTCCTTGAAAGCCATTGCCCATATTCAGAAACTGAACTAAAATACGTTAAAAATAATGTATTAAAAACTATGAAGACCACCGAGTCCTCGCAGGTTACTGCCATAAAATTATTAAAACACTGAAGCAGCATTATCGGAGCTAATATTAAGATGTAATTGTAAATAGAGTGTACATTAGTTCAGCGCGTTTAGGCTGATTTTACTCACACCAGAATGGTAGATGGTCATTTATCATTTTCACGGTCCTAAGCCTGTGCAAAGTGTGATGCGAACCAGCCTTTAATGTAAAAATTAAAAAGTGTTTCAAGCCTCACAAAAGTATCCCTATTGTTGCCACGTTAAGATCACTTTTTTCTGCCTTCCAATATTATGGCCATACTATTAAATAATTGTGGGTTCTAAAATAATTTTCTGAAGCTTCAGAATCGCAACTATCACCTAAAATATCATGGTTTGTTAAACTGATAGTACACGCTTACGTAAAAGAAAATGGGAACTGAACCTTTGAATTGCACCTAAAATTGACATTCCAAAACTGATCTGATGCTAAGGTAAACAATTTTGGCACCTCAAATATTTTTTGTTTAAGTTTAGCTGCAAACATTTATAGTAGATGTAAATCTACTTAAGTACATTCAGATATAATCCTTTAAAAATTAAAATTTCTTACTAAATTGTTGATTATCTTTAAACAGGTCAGTAAAAGCAAGGGGCTTACTACTGAAAATTAATTATTACTAAAGAACATCAGAAACAAATGTATTAGACCTACTTTTCTTATACATTAGAGACTTTTTGAAAAGATATTTGATCATTTCCTCTGTCACTGACAGTGTAATTTCAGTTGCTTTGCAACGCCGGGGATATCTACTTCCAAATTATGTTTGCAGCTGTTCTCATTTCGAATTCTGGAATATTTACTTCGTCTTCGTTGGTGGAGGAATTTCGGAAAATGCATTTACTAACTCCACTTTAGTGGCACTGTTATCAGTAACATTACCGTCGCTGTTGCGCAGTGAAGGTACTTACTGAGGCTTTCCGCTGGTTTACTTAACATGGGACCAGTATCTCTTTGGATTTTCCGCCACATTTCTAGAGCGAGTTTCGTTGTGGAAACTATGAAATGCATCTCGCATTGAAATCCGCACCAAACTTCGAGCCTCAGTAAAACTTCACCAACCTTGGAGATTTTGCGTTCGTCTAAATTGTACGTGCCTTTTGCGGTGTTCCTGCAACAGCTTTCTGTCGTGTTTTGTGTACCATGGAGGGATCAGTTCCGTCTCTTATTAATTTATTTGATGAATATCTCGAGTGCTGTTGATACTATTTCTTTGAACTTAAGCCACATATGGTCTCCATTTACATAGTTTGGAAGGATTGGAGACTATCTCTTAGAAAGACGTCACTTGAATTTTTAGCTGCTTTTATAAATAGATATATTTCGCGTTTAGTTTTGGAGAATTTCTTTGTTACGGGAGTGAGCCTCTCTACGACTGCGTGTTCACTAATCCCTGTATCCATCGTGATGCTCAGGATTATTTGTGGCTAAGAGGTCAAGTGTGTTTTCGCAACCATTTACAATTTGAATGACCTCGTCAACTAATTGTTAAAAGTAATTTTTAAAAAAGCATTTAGAACAATTACGGAAGTTGTTTTCTATTTACTATAGGGTATGAAAATGTATTTTGTCAACATGCGGAAGGTAGATTGAAGTAACTGCCAACTATAATTGTATGAGCAGGATACCTATTTGTGATGAGACTCAAGTTTTCTTTTCTTTGAACTGTTCAGCAACTGTTTCATTTGAGACAGGAGCTCGGTAAAAGGAGCCAGTTATTAATTTATTCCGGTTGTCGAGTATAACCTCTGCCCATACTAAGTCACAGGAACTATCTGCTTCAACGTCGATTGTGAGCTTACATTATTTTTCCTTAAGTTGTCCTTCTTGTTTCTGTTGTAGCGCAGATAATTACATTTACGGCTTTTCCCTCCAGAACCTAAGATGCTTTCTCTGTGTCACTGTAAATACCAGAGCTAAACAATGTAGAACAACAACGTACGTTGCAAGCGTAGCATTCTGTATTACTTCATTTCCTTATTTCTAACATTTTAAAATTGTAAGTCGACTTTAGATGACATGTCAATCATAGATATTCTTATCTCTATTTAGTGAACGTGTTTTCAGTTGTTTTGAACATTGTCCCGCAACACTTTATTAACTAAAGTTTTTAGAAAGTAAATTAATATGGAGTATGTCGTTCTTTTTTTCAAACATTCACAAACCCATTTATTCTTTCCCTGTTGTCTTTTGGGTATGCAGTTGTAGTAATTAAAGTAGGCACAAATGCAGTGATAAAAAAGAAATGATTAGCGTACATTTGCATTCTCGTTCATCGTTCCTTTCTTGTTGCTCCCATGCCGATGGACTGTTTCAATCGCAATCAGTAAGCGTCAAAGGAAGCTACCGTACAGACAGAGGAATCTATATTTATACTTGGCAGAACTAATTACATACTGACGTAATCGTCGGTATTGCTTTCGTTTCCCAAAAGTTATAAATATTTCGATTTCGGAAAAGAAGCTCTGTATTTGGCCAAGATGTCGAAGAAGAAGGTCCCTTACGTACAGGTTGTATCGAGTAAGATGTGGAGACGGCGGTTTGAAAGAGGACAGAGTTAGTGCGGGGAAGGGCGTCCCTTACATGAGGGATCGCTACTCAAGCTACCTGGCGAAGGGGCAAGTGTGGCAAATGCCCGGCGTGGCAAATGTCCGGTGTGGCAAATGTCCGGCATTCCTCGTTTTGGTGGAAACTACAGTATCTCTGATCTTGCCAATGCTCTCCGCTAGGTTGCAGCCCCGTCTCCCTTCCATCACTCCGCCACATACCCTCCTTAAACAGGTTTTCCGAGAGTCACAAGCATGCTTTTAGGTTTCGCTTGGGACGATATGTAGGCAACACCATTCTCGCAATGTTCTTCAGAAATGTGGTCGGTTCTCTGGGAAGTAGTGCCGTCGTCGATAAAAGAGAGTTTAGGGTTAACTAATCCACGAAAATGTGAAGCACATTCATATGTGATCTAACTGCAGTGTCATTACTTTGTGGCGTACTCCTGCGAGAAAATGAAATGATAATCACGCATTGATGATGACACCCACACAGGAAAGAACTCTACAGCCATCTTATGTTTTACGTTGCAGTATATTTTGGGAAAGTTACCATGTTCGTCGTATCTATTGACGTCCGAATGGAATGGCACGCCAAAACGGAATTCATTTGGGGAAATTACCTTGCTCCATCGTCAATGCCTGCAATCACGGCGTTCAACACATACGGTACTTGAACAGATCGGCTCACACGACTTTTCAAGCAAATTCTGTCCTACCTCAGGTTCTGCTCTGCCTGTAAAGAACTCGTCGTCGGCAGAGCGATGGCCAGCCACCAGCCACTCTCGTCGTTTGGTTTCCAGTGATTGCCGGCCAGCAATATATAAGAAGCTGACCCATTGCACAGTCTAGTAAACAACGAACGAGAAGTAATAGGAAGCACTGAAAAGTCGCAGGCCCCACAGGAAATGCATAAGCAGAACTATACTACGGGAAGAATTTCCTCATGATTTTCGAAAATATTCATTAAGGGTTAACGTAAACAGGCCTATCAATAAGACACTTCATCTCCCTCCTCCTTGATCCACTAACGTGACACCGGAAAAATAAAAACCAAGTAGCGTTTATACACCCGGAATAGCGTAAAATTTTCATAGCTTGTAACATATTATTCCTGACCGCGCTTGCGTGCTCGTCCTGTTGGCTACTGCACAGGGCCTGTTCCCGGTATTCGGAGACGGGGATTTTGTCCAGCTTGGAAATAGTGAGCTTGTCTTCATTAATCGTTCTTAATTGTTCTATTTCTGGGCTTACTACGGTGGCTTAAGGGCGACTGATTTTCGCGTTACGGTCGATATTGTCCACCGACTAGAATTAAACTTTTGAAACTCCTGCCCAGGAACCCCAAGTTTGCAGGAAAGTGTTAGTAGTGAGAGCAAGAAACAGCTAATGGAAATTCCTGACTTTTGTTCTTGAAGCTGACTGGCTGAAAGGCTTAAATTTAAAATAATTTGGTAGAATGACTTGGAGCTAATAAGTCAGTCGGTAGCCCTCGGGTGTGTCAGCGGAGAGCCGTAGGATCTTTGAGATGGAGATGGTATTTTAAGTGTTGCGAGTACAAATTAGGGACTGAGTAAACATCACTGATGAAGAATGCTGTTCTGTCTCTGCACAAAGCTTTGAAAGAGTTTACAAGTATGTCCCCATGCTCAGGAGTGGAATGAGAACTGAGACGTTTCCGGTCGTCTTAGCCTGAACTTGCAGCTTCGTGAGTGAAGATGCGAGAAGCCGTACAGCAGATCACAGAGACAATGGCCAGCTGGAGGAGGTGGTTAAGTGTACGAGGCAGACTTGATGAGATTTAATTCAAACCAATAAATTACATGAAGGCATGGTGTCTGTTCTTTAACCATGCGGATGCAAAAATTTACTTCCGACCTACTGTGGGAATCTCGCAGTAGCGATTATGGAATAAAATGAACAGGGACTACGGATAGATGGTGCTCGGTGGGAATGTTGATCGGTCGTGAGGCGTGTCGAGATCGAGATAGTCCGCGTAGTTGCGGTAGCGCTGTGAAAAAAAAAAAAAAAAAAAAAAAAAAGAAAAAAAAAAAGGAAAGAAGAATGAAGATTCAAATGGCTCTGACAAGGGAACCTCCCCATCGCACCCCCCTCAGATTTAGTTATAAGTTGGCCCAGTGGATAGGCCTTGAAAAACTGAACACAGATCAATCGAGAAAATAGGAAGAAGTTTTGTCGAACTATGAAAAAAATAAGCAAAATATACAAATTGAGTAGTCGGTGTGTAATATAAGACGCATCAAGGACAATACAATCTAAGGAGCACCGTGGTCTCGTGGTTAGCGTAAGCAACTGCGGTATGAGAGGACCTCGGTTCAAGTCTTCCCTCGAGTAAGAATTTTAACTTTTTTATTTTCTAGCAATTGACGTGTGTCAATTATCAAAGTTCAGGCACTCACACAATCAACTTCGCTCTCGAAAATTCCAGGACATGTTCAGATTTGCTTGGACATATGCAGGATTTGACGGTCTACACACGGAAAAAATTGGAAAACGTTAAAAACATATGTTTTGACAGAGCACAGGGAAAACTGTTGCATTCATTTGTTGCAGTTTATGTGACAAACTCTTATGTTTTCATCACTTTTTTGGGAGTTATTATCACATCCACAAGAAAACCTAAATTAGGCAAGGTAGAAGAATCTTTTTACTCATTCGCCAAGTGTACAACTAGGTGGGTCGACAACATATTCCTGTCATGTGACGCACATGCCGTCACCAGTGTCGTATAGAATATATCAGGCGTGTTTTCCTGTGGAGGAATCGGTTGACCTATGACCTTGCGATCAAATGTTTTCGGTTCCCATTGGAGAGGAACGTACTTTCGTCTACTAATCGCACGGTTTTGCGGTGCGGTCGCAAAACACAGACACTAAACTTATTACAGTGAACAGAGACGTCAATGAACGAACTGACAGATCGTAACTTTGCGAAAATAAATAAAGTAAAATTTTGACCTGAGGGAAGACTTCAACCAAGGACCTCTCGTTCCGCAGTTGTTCACGCTAGCCACGGGATCATGGCGCTCCTGAACTGACACTCTGCTTGATGTTGCTTATCTTGCACATGGACTACTCAGTTTGTATATTTTACTTATTTTTTCCATAGTTCCACACAACTTCTTCCTGTTTTCTCGATTGATCTGTGTTCAGTTTTTCAAGGCCTGTCCACTGTGCCAACTTATAACTAAATCTGAGGGGGGTGCGATGGGGAGGTTCCCTTGTGAGCATTACGGGACTTCACATTTGAGGTCATCAGTCCCTAGACTTAAAACTACTTAAACCTAACCAACCTAAGGACATCACACACATCCATGCCCGTGGCAGGATTCGAACCTGCGACCGTAGCAGGTGCGCGTTTCCGGACTGAAGCGCCTAGGAGCGCTCGGCCACAGCAGCCGGCTCGCTTTGTACCGGATGGCGCAGTGGTTAACGCACTTACCTAGTAAACAGGAGATACCGAGTTCGAACCTTGTCCGATGCACACTATCAGTCGTCGCTGTTGATTCTGCGTAATGTCCCGCTGTCGCTGACAGCAGGGATCCCCTTCAGTTTATAAAAAATTACTTTTGTCTCCTTGGAAATTTTGTATTTTTATGTGCGACTTTTCCCTACTGACATTAAACTTTTATATTGGTTTATTTAAAGGAGTTTATCGGGAGGAGTTGCTATAGCAGACAGCTGGGTACTGTGTGTGAACTGTAAGTGGTGTATATATTTCAGTCAACTAGTTAGATCTCCGAATCGTCCTAATAGCAAATAGTTAGCCTCTAGTCTGTAATTATTGCCTCTGGTGTAGTGATAACTCTGTCACATGGGTCAAAGCGAGGTTGGTGACCCTTATTTATTCTAATTTTGTTAGGATACTGGTGCAGAGAATTAATTTGGGTCCGTTAAATGAAGTTTCAGAGTAAATCAAGAGAGCAGTAAGTCTAATAATTTGTTCTGCGCGCCGCTTTAGTTACTGGGGTAGTGGTGCAGAGAATTAATCCAGGCTCATTAAATAATGTTTAACAGTAAATCGATGGGGCAGTAAGTCACATAATTTGTTCTGCGCGACCTACTTCAAATTCTGGCCGCGGCAGCGAGTGGCACTTCGTGCAACGCAACGAGAGCTCCGAGGACGGACGAAAGAAAAGTTTCGGTGACTGTAGCACTCGAAATCAAAAAGTAAAAGGACGGCAGAAACATTACCGTCTGGTAGGCTTTTCCGCGTGCTGCTCTTAGGGCACTTACGAGAAATGTGAGTGGAGTAGCGGCGACACGGTTGGTGGTACACAGCGAGGGTGGCGGAAGCGGAGATCACCGCCCCCGCCGCGCCGGCAGCCAGCGTCACCTGCGCAGCACGCTACCTCAAAGGCGCCGCCGCAGCCAACCCCACACGCTGCTGTCCACCCCCGCAACGTCTGCCAACCGTTACGGCTTCTGCACCTCTGCAGGATGCTGCCACTGCCACCCACAAACTTCCCGCCTCTCACACGCATTGCGACCTACAACCGCGTACGGACCAACACTCCTGAAAAGTGTAACACGCAGAAAGCACAGCGTAAATTTGTCCACACACGAAGGATACTACGAACAGAGTACCAGCAATAACTGAATAATATCGCAAGAGATGGCCTACACGATTGCAGTGTGTAGTGTTGGCAGAAGAGTCAACACTGTGTTGCTAGAGGAGGCCGAAATGCACGCTTTTAAGCTCACGTAGATTGGCGTGATGTCTGGAACAGTTAAAGGAGTTGAGTCTACTAAATAAAGTACGGAGCTTCTTGAATACTTAACTTTGATCCATAATTGTAGAACATCGCTCTTGATTGTACATGCTTCATAAAATAATATCAAATGCTATGGCGCCTTGCTAGGTCGTGGCAAAGGACGTAGCTGAAGGCTATGCTAACCATCGTCTCGGCAAATGAGAGCGTAGTTGTCAGTGATCCATCTCTGGCAAAGTCGGCTGTACAACTGGGGCGAGTGCTAGTAAGTCTCTCTAGACCTGCCGTGTGGTGGCGCTCGGTCTGCAATGACTGACAGTGGCGGCACGCGGGTCCGACGTATACTAGCGGACCGCGGCCGATTTAAAGGCTACCACCTAGCAAGTGTGGTGTCTGGCGGTGACACCACACAGTGCATAGCTGCTAATCTACGTGCATCGACGGTATATTGCCGTCTACTGCAGGCTGGACTAGCGGCATCATGACATTGCTCTAGTGTACATTGTGCTAAAACTTGCATTAACAAGTAACACTTCTACCTGTCTTACAGTCGCGTCTGCAAACGTGTTAGAAGCCACCGTCGTGATTGAAACTTAGCAACCGGCATTGCTGACCACAACAACGGAAAAACGGTGACTGTCTTGGTTTTGGCTTGTATTTTATGATCCAACATAGACTTTTTTGGCTATTTTGTTAAGCTGCCGCAATACCGTGATTTTGAAGCTCTCACTCCATCAAAATATACTCAAAATTAATAATTTTACGAGAATTATTGAGGTGGTGAATATTATTCTTTATAACTACTGCTTAACACCAAGCGATTGCCGATGATAGAGCTGCGATACTTGACTTAGTCGCAGGGTACGTTAGTGGAGGATTTTCTCCAAATAAATTAACACTAAATATTCTCGACTTCGGTTCATCGTACAAGGCGAAAAATCTATAATCCAGTCATACTTCATCGTATCAGTCCAAAAACACAGCGCACACCGTCTCCGACACGTTCATATTTGTGAAAGTATAACAACAAACATTTACTGTAGTTTTATTGATTAGTTCATTTACAGATCGCTTTACCATATTATAATAATAGTACATTGTTTAACTCATCGTACATCGCTTGATTTTCGTTTCTACTTGAAAAATCATGTTTCTTATTACAAAATTCTAATAATAGTGTTTATATTAAAATTTGGTTCACTGGTTTCGATTTTCTGGAATATCATATTATTTATTTAAAGCGGATCTAAATTCGAAATCATTTTATGTTATGTAAACAATGAAGCAACCCATCTTTCTGCATTTTTATCTGATTCTAGTAACGTATGTATTTATAATTCGAAAGAAAAGTTACAATCTTGTAATAGGACCCAAAACGTTAACTGCCCACTGAAAACTATGAAAATGCCAAAAATACGAAAAGACAAGCAATAAGTAGAAAAATACGCATGTATCGCGTGCTTCACTAAATCTTCATATCAAATGCTACAATATTTTCCAGCTAGGGCCATTACATTTCATCTTCCTTCAAGAAAGCTTATATGACATGTTTCAGCAAGATTATGTCCCCCTACTAAAGTAAGATAACAGAGCTAAGGTCCCTTCTTTTAAGTTGAAGTTTTTTGAAAAATCGTGTCAGCGATACAAGAGATTTTGTTTCATTCAGGCTAGAGAGTTATCCATTATTACTCGATTTTGCAATTTGCACTGAAACACGGGCATTGGGATTTCAACACGTAAAGGTTTTCTAGAAAATAGTAAGAATAGGACGGTTTGAGACATCAATTCACAGTCCACACGAACGTAAGCTACATGTGGCTAGAACAGCTCCACTTCCTTGTAATGATAGAAACGGAAAACTTAAAGGCAAGCCTATTCATGCTGATCCACATCTGTTTCTTGTCTCGGACAAGGAATATATGGCAACAGATTTGGGCATAACGGTTTGTTGAAAGTAGACTGCATTCAGGTTACTGCAGAATGGAGCACTTTCACGACCATTGTCAGTTACATCCCAAAGAACCTTCTGGCTGTTTCTACCGTACTTTACTAGTACCGTCTGTTGCCGACACTCAGAATTCCCTCGTCACAACAATGATTTTGTTCCACTTCAAGAGCAGAGCCGAAACATTGTGAGAAGTTAATGATAGTAGCAGTGTAGAGGGAAAGCCGTCCTTAACCTGAAGCTTGGTTTGAACATCAGTGTTTTGCTAGATTGGTGCTATTGGTGGCGGTAAGCCCTTCCCTCGCCTTCCTCTGAATTTTTAACTGCTCAGATCGACCTTCGGCTTAGCACGGAATCGGATACATGAAGCACCTTGTTATTTTTCATACATATGAATTTCTGAAGACGTGCAAATAGTGATAAGAGAAACTAAAAACTATTATGACTGACTTGAGATTGAACTACAGACGTTTGCATTTGTACTCTGGCGTTTAACCACTTTGCCACCTAACCACTTAACCGTAAAAATTCACAGGGGATGTGATGTTATACCTTATCGTTTGTCTCAATAGCACTTGTCGACGATTGACGCTCGAATCTCCCTACAGTGACACTTAGGAACGCTCGAGGAAAACATCCCCGGCACTGCTGGTAAAACTCTTCAGCCGCACAGAATAGCCACGCGGTCTCAGGCGCCTTGTCACGGTTCGCGCGGCTCTCCCCGTCGGAGATTCGAGTCCTTCCTGGGGCATGGGTGTGTGTGTCGTCCTTAGCATAACTTACTCTAAGTTAGATTAAGTAGTCCAAAAGCTTAGGGACCGATGACCTCAACAGTTTGCTCCCATAGGATCTTACCACAAATTTCCAAAAATTTTTCCAAAACTCTTTACGTTCCCTGCAAGCTGTCTAAACCGACGTTCGAATGCTACTATTATAAGCGATGCCAATCGGGGCGTCGTCATCGACGCACGTTAAACCACCATAAATAGATGCTGAACCTAAAATAATACGTGTCTTCCAATTCGGCCATAACCAGTTCCGTGCCTGCAGTTTTCGACACTTTGACGTTATACAATGGTCGGTGGGTAGAACTGCTGATCGAAGCTGTTATAACACGTCAAAGACACACTTGGTGATCAGCGACGTGATTAATAGTTAACTGCATCATGTATAACGTTCGTTCTGTGTCAAGTTAGGGTTGGTGCTACCATCGTGCCATCCTGCCGGTCTTGGAATAGCACGAAAAACCCTGCGATATTTTCGCTGTTAACTGTGGAAGGACAGTTTTTCTGGAAAATATTTTGGAACTGGCTGGCTCTGTGGTTGCGTGGTCACTTCAGCAGTGGCTACTATGGCATATTGTCGAAGCTGTTTCACTACAACATTGTACGAAAATTATGCATGAAATATGAGAGGTATCCTTTCCAAGATCGGTTCACATTATGAGCTATTATATTTCTGCTACAACAACACTATGGAATATACTGAAAGGGTACAGTACCACCCGACATTGAACATAGGTACAAGATTCTTCATTATTCTTGTCAGAACAACATTTTTTTTCTAATAATAACTCAATTTCAATTAATACAGCGAAGCCGGATACCAGTGTAGGAAAGAATGACAATTTATTTATTTAAATGATTACATGTGCACTCCCACAAAATAAATCCCTACGTCCAATTTGGTGAGATCTGTGAAATGAATGAATGTATGGTCGTCTGCTAACTGCAGATAGTGAATGTGCAATATATGATCATCTTTGAGACGGTCTTTTGGTCACCTTTGGTGGAACCAAAGAGATGAAATTTACCTGAGCTTTGAGCTGCCTGAAATGTGGCTGACCAATACGGTAGCATGGTGCTCCCCCACCTTGGCGGAGGTGCGAGAACGGCCATGTTTCAGCACTCTGCCGCTGGATCTAGTGTTGGTAAGACCTGTCTTAGGTGTACTCTGTAAAGACGAAAGATTGGAGACATGGTATGCATGTGAAATACTTAAGAGTAGTTTGGAATAATAATTTCTCTATTTCAGGAACTTTTGTGGGGAGAATTAAATGTCAGGCAGGTAATATTAAGGGGATCGTAGTAATCTTCGGAAGTGACCAACGGACACAATGAAACCACGTGTAACAATAAGTTGAAATACTTCCGAGTGCTTAAGTTAAGCTGAATTACTAGCGTATGTACTATAAGTTGGAATTATTTAAGAAATGGCGTGTGCAGGACTTGAAATTAGAGACGAGTACTTCCACATGGTGAGTACTGTGTGAGTCTCAATCTGTGTATGAGACAAAGGATAAAGAGAAGTACTCGTCCATGGTATCAGTTGAGGACTCGCGTGTGTGATGAATATATTCTTAATATTACTTTGCGTGTTATGTTTCCGTGTGACGCTTGATTCAAACTATAATACTCTGAGAGTGAAGCAAGGTGAGTCAGCCGTCTATCCAGCAACGTCACTTGGCTTGCATTGCACAGGAAGACGTACATATATCCTCCAGAGTTCGTAGTAGGAAAGAAAAGTTACGAAGTGGGGCAGTGTCGTGTGAAACTGGGATGAATTTTAATTGAAGTGGGAAAGCTGAAAGTGATGTGATTATAACGCTGTGACTATTCCTTGTTTTGTATTGTATGTTGCCAGTGTGATGTATTTCATGAAATTTAAGTATGTGTGGTTGGCATGGGAGGGTAACAAGATAGTTTCAGAGGCAGTGGGTTATGCATGTTCCTTTTTGTACCACTCGATCTGGAGGAAAGTTTCGTGATGATGGGTGTGAGAGTCGAAGTGTGAGATGTAGCAAAAGATTCACCATCCTATCCAGAAAGTGCACTGTAGCGTTAAATAATTACGAGACCATAAGACAGAGAATCACCAATGTAAAGCCATGCCCACTGGGCGGAATTTCTCATGTGTTATTGTTGTAGGTTATAGAATTTGTGTGTTTAGGTTATAGAATTTATCGGAATAAATAAGATAGTGAAAAGAAAAAGATTGGTGGCCTTTTCCTTCGAATAGTATGTTTTCATGATACCCAGAATTTATAATGTGTGCGCCATTCATATTCAGTGCGATGGCCACGTGTTGATCAAGGTCGTTGAATAAGAAAGAAAATGTGGTATTGCCAGTGCGTAGTGAACAATCAGAGTTGTGTACATTTTTAATAGTCAGATGTGCGTTATCCGTGTCCGTTGGTTAATATTCAAACAGGAGAATAATTTGTAACTTAATTGTGAGTACTAGAGCTCATGTTACTTGATAAATAAAAAATGAATTCACTCGTTTGGCAGACCACTCATCTTGCTGGCCTGACTGCTTGATGCCACAGTATGAACAACCATGTGGGTGCCTCTCAATACCTTCAGATTATATTCTGTCAAGGAACTCAGTTCTGATTCTCTTTTCACACACAAACACACACACACACACACACACACACACACACGCACGCAAAAGCACACGCCCACTCACAGTCCCTCCCCTGCTCCCCCTCCACGCCCCTCACACAGACATGTTGGCAGCGCTGCAAATCAGTCAGATTCAGATAATCAAACTTCCATATTATAAGAGACGTGGGTTTTGGGATGCCAATTGAACAAAATGCGCTAATAAGCCAAAACATGACCACCATCCACCGCGACGTTGGATCCCGCCGGGTGACGCTTCGGGCACGTGTCGTGGTAACAAAAGGATGTAAGCGGAGCAGAGTCGGACAGGGGATCAGCCTAGAGAAGATATCGTCTGCAGACAGGGAAATCAATTCAAATAATCGACTTTGGCAAAGGGCAGATTGTTATTATTATTACGTAGAGCCTGTAAACGAGTATTTATAAAATGGCGAAGTTGGTTGGATGTTCACGTGATACTGTCATGAACATTCTCGGATAGAGGCAGAAGGACAGTGAAACCACCACTAGACGCTAAATGGTTGGACGTCCACGACTCTTCACAGAACGTGGATTTCTGGAGCTTGTGTTCACTGTAAAGTAGGATAATGTTGATCTGTTGGATCTCTGCCGGAAGAGCACAATGCTGGTGTACGCGCAAATGTTTCGGAGCATACCGTTCATCGTATATTCTTGAATATGGAGCAGCAGGTCACCCCTACGTGTTCACATGTTGAGCCAACGACATCGTCAATTGCGATTGCAATGGGCACGGGACCATCGGGATTCGACCAGTGATCAATGGAAACGTCTAGGCTCTTCGGGTGAATCACATTTTTGCTACACTAAGTCGATGGTCTTCTTCACAAACACCGTCATCGAGGTGAATGGCGACTCGAAACGTGCAGCGCGGTACGGACCCAGGCTGTTGGGAGCAGAACTGTGCTAAGGGAGACATTCTCCTGCGCTTGCGTCGGACCTATGGTAGTAATCGAAGACACGCTGACAGCTGCTAACTTCCCGCATCGCTTCATGCCTGGAGCTTCCCCAGTAGTGATGTCATTTCTTAGCAGTATACGTATCCGAGTGTCGGAGCCAGAATCGTGCTATACTGTTTTGAGGAGCATTATGATAAACTCGCGTTGATGTCTCCGCTACTAAATTCGCCTGATGTAAGTCCTATGGAACCCATCGGGGCGCTATCACCAAGTATGCAGATCTGCGGTCTGTTATTTACGCGAGTTACATGACCTGTGCGTAGACATCTAATGCCACATACCTACCAACAAACTGTCGGATCTCCATTACGCAGAAGCGCTCCCTACCACCGTTGGATAACCAACAGCTAGCAGCAAGTCGTACTCTGAGCTCACTTCTTTGTTTCATAGTTTAATTGTTAATTTTTTTGCGTGTTCTTGGGTACTTGCATAGTTTAATTCATAAATTTCTGGCGTATTATAGTATTTGAGAGTTGTATCATCGCGTTTTAGTACTCATATAGTGTAAATTCGTGTAGTCCTCAGCCATCTGTTTGTTTTGAACGGCTTGTGAAATAAACTGCTGCCTGCTTCACATCTCTTGTGCAGCAACCTATGTAAATTTAAGTATTAACTGTGTTTTTCTTACTTGTCACTTCTTTTTCCGTGAGTTTTTGCTTTTAGGAAGCTTTAATTTTCAAGTACTAGTAATACTGTTCCACAGATTTCGTGTTTGTTTTGAACACAGTCCAGAGACAGTTAGTGCTTATTTTCATTGTTTCCAACAAGAAGTGTCTAGTAACCACAGTTTAGTCAGCTTGTAAGACTTCGTGGTCTCCTGACCTTCATTGCTTACATATTCCGCCGTCACAATCATATTCCGCACATCAAGACGCTTCATTTGAACCAAAACTCGATAAGATAAAGTCAATGTTGTATGAATTCATGTAAACGATATGCAAATAACTAATAAATCGCAAGTGCGCACCGTGGTTGAAATACTCGAGGCTGGCGTACACACACATTCAGGACACGACGGTCACAAAAGCTTTTACTTCTGAAGAGCAACCGCATGCCAGGAGGCCGGTCCCAAGCTATCTACGTCGGCCAGTGACCGCCCGTAGAGCAGACAGCATTAGCCCGAGTGAAAGGACGATCCCATGTTCAGCTGAAAAGCAAATTCCGCTACACTGTGTGGGAGCGGCCAGCCTACGCATTCTTTACACATAGCACGCAGTTTCAGAGATTTTCACAAGGAGACAGCAAACGCCAAACACCGATACTACAGATTTCTGGATTGGTCGCCCTAAACGAAACGTCATTCTCCCGTTTTAGAAGTGCAATGCTGATTGGCAGACGATATTTCTGACGCCTTGAGCTGAAGGAATATTGGAAGAGACAGAAAGATATACCCCTTCACGTCTGGCTTGGTGAGGGGCCGTTCCGTTGTCGCTCTTGGAGCAAGAACACATAACGAGAGCGTGTGCACTCGGACGTGTACTCAAAGAGCGAGGAACAAGTCTCTCCTCAGTACTCCACTGGGAGAGCACCTCTGTCGAGAGCGAATCAGAAAGCGACTCTATACTGAGTCCTTGCGATTAAGCGTTGTTCACTGTGTTGGCCACCACACTTATTGTGCGGTGTGAACGGACAGAGTTATAGTTAAACGCCTGCAAGCGAATTTTGAGTGGCATCGCAGTGGATTGGTTATCTGACTGGTGTACCATGCCAATAGTTAGATTAGGGGCGAATAGCAGTCCTTGACTTCATCAAGGCATAGGGAGAGTTTGATTGGCGAAGGTCAATCCAGATAGAATGAGAACTATCTTATTTGTCAGCAACAAGCGACGCAGACAGTAGTCATCACAGCTTATGGTATTGTGCACTATAGCTATTGCGAGCTCCATATTTCCCCCACAACAGCCGGCCGGTGTGGCCGTGCGGTTCTAGGCGCTTCAGTCTGGAACCGTGTGACCGCTACTGTCGCAGGTTCGAATCCTGCCTCGGGCATGGATGTGTGTGCTGTCCTTAGGTTAGTTAGGTTTAAGTAGTTCTAAGTTCTAGGGGACTGATGACCACAGATGTTAAGTCCCATAGTGCTCAGAGCCATTTGAACCATTTTTGAACCTCCACAATAGTACACTTCACTGCATTTCACATGCGACAGCCTCTACCATACCTAGCAAAATTCTAACGAATAATTATTCAAGTTGAGTAAGTGCGGCTCTCAGCCATTCTGCCAAGTCAATAACAATCTTAAGCTTTGTATAGAAATTTCATTAGCGAATCCTATCCTTAAGAGGTAACTTCACATTAAGAAAAAAACCTGGAAATAACATGTTAAGTTCATAACTAAAAGTGCCATTGTGATTCCTCAGAAATTTTGCAAAAATAAATAATAATTTTCGTTAGTTTCATGTTTTTCTTACACTAACTGGCACTACTCCAGTACCCAAGTATCCCACTAGTTACATAAGAAATTTTGTGAATTATTGTGTCATTTCCTTACAGCAGACGACTCCAGAAGATATTTATTGCTGAAAGTTTTTTAGGCATTTCTCTTTAAAACGTTAGGAGCGTCCGTCTGACTTCTGTAGTAGTGTGGGGGTGGAAATTGCATCTGTCAGGAGCCACAGGGTAAAGGGTACATCTCAGATTAATCCGTTGCACAGAATGACAAAACAGCAAACCCACATGCTCACAAGCTATCAGCCACCCTTAGTGAATTAGCGGTCTAGTGAAAAGTGTGTAAGTAGGCTGTTTAGGTTTTTTATTGGTAACGCCACCTCTGTATGAAAATCACTGGCTGTGCTGTGTGCAGTCTGTGGCTGCTTTGCATTGTTGTAATACTCGCCATTGTAGTGTTGGGCAGCGGCAGCTGGATGTGAACAGCGCGTAGCGTTGCGCAGTTGGAGGTGAGCCGCCAGCAGTGGTGGATGTGGGGAGAGAGATGGCGGAGTTTTGAAATTTGTCATGAACTGCTATATTTATATATGATGATATCAAGGTAAATACATTGTTTGTTCTCTATTAATATCTTTCATTTGCTAACTATCCGTATCAGTAGTTAGTGCCTTCCATAGTTTGAATCTTTTATTTAGCTGGCAGTAGTGGCGCTCGCTGTATTGCAGTAGCTTGAGCAGCGAAGATTTTTGTGAGGTAAGTGATTTGTGAAAGGTATAGTTTAATGTTAGTCAGGGCCATTCTTTTGTAGGGAATTTTGAAAGTCAGATTGCATTGCGCTAACAAAATATTGTGTGTCAGTTTAAGCACAGTCATGTATAATTGTTCAAAGGGGACGTTTCAAGTGGATTAACTCTGTACGGTAGATTGTTGATATCTTACGATGGATAGGGTGTGTGACTGCTGTGTAAGGATGCAGGAGGAGCTGGCAACTGTTTGCGAACAGCTGAATGTGCTGATGGCCACCGTCAGCCGTCTTCAGGCTACTACCTCAGAGTGTAGCGGCAGTGGGGAGTCTGGTGTGACGCATGGTACACCCCAGGTGTTGCATGCTCACCCACAGTCCCTGCTGTCGAGACATCTTCGCAGGTGCCGGGCACGGTTGGGCCACCCTCTCCCCAAGGGGAGTGGCGGGTTCAACGGCGTTCGTGTCACACAAGGCGGAGGGTCAATGTGGAGGCTGGCCGTGTGGCACCGCCCGCTCTGCCTGAGAGTGGACATGTGGCGGCTCCTTCAGCAAGGTCCGAGCAGGCACACGGGGGGAGGGGTTTATTAGTGATTGGGAGCTCCAATGTTAGGCGGGTGATGGAGCCCCTTAGGGAAACAGCGGAAAGGTCGGGGAAGAAGGACAGTGTCTCATCCGAGATGTGGAGGAGGCCCTGCCGGCGGCGATAGAGAGCACTGGGTGCACCCGACTGCAAATTGCTGCTCATGTTGGCACCAATAACTCCTACCGTCTGGGTTCAGAGGTCATCCTCAGTTCATATAGGCGGTTGGCGGAGTTGGTGAAGGGGGAAAGCCTCGCTCGTGGGATGGAATCTGATAAATCTATTTGTAGTGTCATTCCTGGAACCAACCGCGGTCCTCTGGTTTGGAGCAAAGCGGAAGGCTTAAACCAGAGGCTCAGACGATTCTACGGAGATCTGGGGTGCAAATTTCTCAACCTCTGCTATCGGGTGGAGAAATGTGGGGTCCTTCCGAATAGGTCAGGCGTGCGCTACACGCAGGAAGCGGCTACAAGGGTAGCTGAATACGTGTGGAGTGCACATGTGGGTTTTTTGTTTAGTGAATTCCCTATCTAGGCCCGACAAGACGCCTCCTGAGACGCGACAAGGTAGTAGTAGGCAAAACGCAACAGGGAATGACAATATTAATGTGGTAATAGTAAACTGCAGGAGCGTCTATAGAAAGGTCCCAGAACTGCTCTCATTAATAAACGGTCACAGTGCCCACATAGTACTAGGGACGGAAAGTTGGCTGAAACCAGATGTAAACAGTAATGAAATCCTAAACTCAGATTGGAATGTATACCGCAGAGACAGGCTGGACGGTGAAGAGGGAGTCGTGTTTATAGCGATAAAAAGTGCAATAGTATAGAAGGAAATTGACGGAGATCCGTAATGTGAAATAATTTGGATGAAGGTCATGGTTAAAGCAGGCTCAAACATGGTAATTGGATGTCTCTCTAGGCCCCCTGGCTCAGCAGCTGTTGCCAGCCGCGGTGGTCTAGCGGTTCTAGGCGCTCAGTCCGGAACCGCGCGACTGCTACGGTCGCAGGTTCGAGTCCTGCCTCGGGCATGGATGTGTGTGATGTCCTTAGGTTAGTTAGGTTTAAGTAGTTCTAAGTTCTAGGGGACTGATGACCACAGATGTTAAGTCCCATAGTGCTCAGAGCCATTTGAACCATTTTTCAGCAGCTGTTGTGGCAGAACACCTGAAGGAAAATTTGGAAAATATTTCGAGTAGATTTCCGGACCATGTTATAGTTTTGGGTGGAGATTTTAATTTACCAGATATAGACTGGGAGACTCAAACGTTTATAACGGGTGGCAAGGACAAAGAATTCAGTGAAATTTTTTTAAGTGCGTTATCTGAAAACTACCTTGAGCAGTTAAACAGAGAACCGAGTCGTGGCGATAACATATTAGACCTTCTGTTGACAAACAGACCCCAACTATTTGAAACAATTAACGCAGAACAGGGAATCAGCGATCATAAAGCGGTTACAGCATCGGTGATTACAGCTGTAAATAGAAATATTAAAAAAGGTAGGAAGATTTTTTTGTTTAGCAAAAGTGACAAAAAGCAGATTTCAGAGTACTTGACGGCTCAACACAAAAGTCTTATCTCAAGTACAGATAGTGTAGAGGATCAGTGGACAAAGTTCAAAACCATCGTACAACATGCATTAGACGAGTATGTGCCAAGCAAGATCGTAAGAGTTCTCTGTACTGACTTGGCAGAAAATCCTAAGAAATTTTGGTCTTATGTCAAAGAGGTAGGTGGATCAAAACAAAATGTTCAGACACTCTGTGACCAAAATGGTACTGAAACAGATGATGACAGACTAAAGGTCGAAATACTAAATGTCTTTTTCCAAAGCTGTTCCACAGAGGAAGACTGCACTGTAGTTCCTTCTCTAGATTGTCGCACAGATGACAAAATGGTAGATATCGAAATAGATGACAGATGGATAGAAAAACAATTAAAATTGCTCAAAAGAGGAAAGGCCGCTGCAACTGATGGGGTACAGAGTACGCGAAGGAACTTGCCCCCCTTCCTGCAGCGGTGTGTCGTAGGTCTCTAGAAGAACGTACCGTTCCAAAAGATTGAAAAGGGCACAAGTCATCCCCATTTTCAGAAAGGGACATCTAACAGATGTGCGGAACTATAGACCTATATCTCTAGAACTCTCTCAGTTCTAGAATTTTGGAACACGTATTATGTTCGAGTATAATGACTTTTCTAGAGACTAGAAATCTGCTCTGTAGGAATCAGCATGGGTTTCGAAAAAGACGATCGTGTGAAACCCAGCTCGCGCTATTCGTCCACGAGACTCAGAGGGCCATAGACACGTGTTCCCAGGTAGATGCCGTGTTTCTTGACTTCCGCAAGGCGTTTGATACAGTTCCCCACAGTCGTCTAATGAACAAAGTAAGAGCATATGGACTATCAGACCAATTGTGTGAATGTATTGAAGAGTTCCTAGATAACGGAATGCCGCAAGGGAGTGTCGTAGGACCTTTGCTAGTCACAATATATATAAATGACCTTGTGGATAACATCGGAAGTTCACTGAGACTCTTTGCGGGTGATGCTGTAGTATATCGAGAGGTAGTAACACTGGAAAATTGTACTGAAATGTAGGAGGATCTGCAACGAATTGACGCATGGTGCAGGGAATGGCAATTGAATCTCAACGTAGACAAGTGTAATGTGCTGCGAATACCTAGAAAGAAATATTCTTTATCATTTAGCTACAATATAGCAGGTCAGCAACTGGAAGCAGTTAATTCCATAAATTATCTGGGAGTAGGCATTAGGAGTAATTTAAAATGGAATGACCATATAAAATTAATCGTCGGTAAAGCAGATGCCAGGCTGAGATTCATTGGAAGAATCCTAAGGAAATGCAATCCAAAAACAAGGAAGTAGGTTACAGTACACTTGTTTTCCCACTGTTTGAATACTGTTAATCGGTGTGGGATCCGTACCAGATAGGGTTGATAGAAGAGATAGAGAAGATCCAACGAAGCGCAGTGCGCTTCGTTACAGTATCATTTTGTAATCGCGAAAGCGTTACCGAGATGATAGAAAAACTACAGTGGAAGACTCTGCAAGAGAGACGCTCAGTAGCTCGGTACGAGCTTTTGTTGAAATTTCGGGAACATACCTTCACTGAGGAGTCAAGCAGTATATTGCTCTCTCCTACGTATACCTCGCGAAGAGATCACGAGAATAAAATCAGAGAAGTTAGAGCCCATACAGAGGCATACCGACAATCTTTCTTTGCACGAACAATACGAGACTGGAATGGAAGGGAAAACCGATAGAGGTACTCAAGGTACCCTCCGCCACACACCGTCAGGTGGCTTGCGGAGTATGGATGTAGATGTAGATGTAGAATCAGTGATGTATTTCTTTCCACTGACGGACAAACAAGTAATTAAGCGGTTGCTCGTAATGTTTTTGTTCATCAGTGTACTTACTGATACTGCGAAGTGTTCACCATATTTTTGCTAATTTCTTTTTCATTTCATACGTTTACTATGTTCAACAACGTTGCTTTAGTAAGGGTTTGGATAGAATATTATGAACACCTACGTAACAGAACATCCTGGGAATACATGTATAAGCCATGAGTGATGTTCTATGTGATTTTATACCATTCCGTGGAAAGAAACTAAGTTCCTTACAAGATACTACAGAAATTTAGCAGAACAATTCTTTTTTTCAGTGCAGGCGATGACGATTTCCTATTGTAATTATGCGGTTCTGAAATGCAAAGTTCACCTTTATGGTCGTCAAACCGATGTTGGATATTTACAGTCTGTGTGAGTGGGTGCGTTATCATCTGGGAACAAGCTACCCTCTTATGGGAATAACATCTGAACTACCGAATTAATATGGTAACCTAATGTGGTTTCATAAAAGCTACCAATGGGTTTCCGTTTCTTCCTTGATAGTGTCTCAAATGTAGTCTACACTACTGGGGTCTCATAATCAGAGGGCTAGGAGGACAGGGGGAGCAGGAACAACTAAGACTCTGCACTTGAAACGTTACACCTGAAACATCTGTCACTCGTGCAGCTATTCGCTTGTTGCTGTTGTGGTCTTCAGTGCGAAGACTGGTTTGATGCAGCTCTCCATGCTGTGCAAACCTCTTCACCTCCGAGTAACTACTGCAGCTTACATCCTCCTGAAGTTGCTTAACGTATTCGTCTCATGGTCTTCCTCTACAATTTTTAACTCGCGCCCCCCACACTTCCTCCAGTACTAAGCTGGTAATTTCTTGATGCCTCAGAACGTGTCCTACCAACCAATCCTTTCTTCTAGTCAGGTTGCGTCACAAATTTCTTTTCTTCCCAACTCTATTTAGTACTTCCTCATTAGTTACGAGATCTACCCATCTAATCATCAGCATTCTTCTATAGCACCACATTTCAAAAGCTTCTACTCTCTTCTTGTGGCCGGCCGTTGTGGCCGTGCCCTTCTAGGCGCTTCATTTCGAAACCGCGCTGCTGCTACGGTCGCAGGTTCGAATCCTGTCAAGCCGGCCGTTGTGACAGAGCGTTTCTAGGCGCTTCAGTCTGGAACCGCGCGATCGCAACGGTCGCATGTTCGAATCCTGCCTCGGACTTGGATGTATGGGATGTCCTTAGGTTAGTTATGTTTAAGTAGTTCTAAGTTCTAGGGAACTTATGACCTCAGATGTTAAGTCCCATTGTGCTTAGAGACATTTGAACGATTTTCTCTTCTTCTGTAAACTGTTTATCATCCGTTTTTCCCTTCCATACATGGTTACACTCCATACAAATACTTTCAGAAAAGACTTTCTGCCACTTAAATCTAAACTCGAAGTTAACAAATTTCTCTTCTTTGGAAACGCTTTCTTTGCCGTAGCAAGTCTACATTTTATATCCTCTCTACTTTGACTATCATCAGTCATTTTGTTTCCCAAATAGCAAAACTCATATACTACTGTAAGTGTCTCATTTCCTAATTTAACTCCCCCAGTATCAGCTGATTTAATTCGGCTACATTCCATTACCCTCATTTTGCTTTTGTTGATTTTTATCTTATATCCTCCTTTCAAGACACTGTCCATTCCAGTCAACTGCTCTTCCGAATCCTTTGCTGTCTCTGACAGAATTACAGTGTCATTGGCAAACCTTAACGTTTTTATTTCTAGTCCCTGGATTTTAATTCCCGCTCCAAATTTTTCTTTTGTTTCCTTTACTGCTTGTTCAATATACAGATTGAAAAACATCGGGGATACGCTACGACCTTGCCTCACTCCCTTCTTAATCATTGCTTCCTTTTCCTGCCTCCCGACTCTTGTAACTGGCGTCTGATTTCTGTATAAGTTTTAAAGAGCCTACCACTCCCAGTATTTTAACGCTGCTTAAGACTAAGTTTAGAGTGAGATGCGTAAGTCTTCAGGCTAGCTGAAGTACTGTAGTTCACTTTTTATTACAGCGATAGGTTTATTATATGGTTCGCGGTTTACGCAAGGTAGGCCATGGTGCAATTTATCAAGTTTAATAAGTGTCTTCTGGTACTTTCTTTGTGCTATCAGAACTTCTAGAGTGCAAAGGCTTCCCATCTAGTGATGCTGACGTTACGTTACAGTAGATTTTCCTAAGTATGTAGGCGTGCATGGATACATTCTCGTGTGAATGTTTTCATTTATTATTGCAGTTTGAATTCTTTCGGCTTCACCTGTGCTTTAATAAATTTGTCTTTAGGCTTTGCACCACATGGCGCGAACTTGCCTTCTGTGTTGTTCAGTGGTAATCAATTGTTTTCCCTAGAGTGAATGTAGATTGTGTTGAATCTTCTATGTAATTAATGAATTTTAGTGTATTTTACCGTGTGAAATTTCAAATGGATAGCGTGCTTGGTTTGTTAGTCTGAACTAGTTGCTTGGACGAGTCAGTTGAAGCCTCAGCTTTCTATGCCCATCAAGGGATAAATTACTTGCAGTTCATTGTATCTTTCTTTGCGCGTCGCGCATGTAATCTAACCGCTTTGTGAAAATATTGAGCCACCTGGTAAATGTGCTACAATTTTTTAAATCTAGTTTCCACATTCCTCCCCAATCCCCCCCGCTCCCCCCCCCCCCCCCCCCCCCCCGTAGCTTCACCACCTTACCGGTTTTATTTATGTGAGAATATTTTAAGCTATTGCGTTTGTCGAAAGATTACTACCTCGGAAAGCATGAATCTGTTTCCCTGGATTTTTGGTGAAGGCATAATGTGTCTTGAGCTTTGTTCTTTAGTATGGAACTTACGTAAGTACGTGCATTTATCCTATCCTCTTTCCAAACTTTTCACACAGCAGCTCCTTCATGTGGTCCTTCACCATTCAACGATTTGAAACGGTGTTAAACTTAACTAAAACAACGGCGAGCGTTATTACGATCTGTTTATTGTATAGTGTTTAACTTGTGTTTTTGGTTAAATAAATTGTGTTTATACTTCATGAGTGTCCATCAACGCAGCCACCCATACCGAAATCGATCTTAGTACACCCAACCTGTCGTTAACAAAGCACAGTATTCTTGCAGGCCCAAATTCTCAATTTTAATTAGATTCTAAAGAATTATGTTTCAATTTAACTAACTGATTTCATTCAATATGATCATGCTTTTGAGTAAATTAATTTCAGTGTTCATTTGATGAGAATACTGACATCTTAATGGTTACTATGCAACAAGTTAATTTATTTAATTAATTACAATTATAAAAAATTAGTAAATTAATTTACTATAAAAGAGGATATCAAAGCGCTTATTAGCATTAGCATTCGATAGTCCAGTAAGTTTAAAAAGCCCCGCATCCCGTTTCAGTAGAACCCATTTAATTACATCATGGTCAGACAGAGATTCCGAAATCACATACTGGACTGTAAGGCCTACCCATTAGCAGAAATAGACTCAGATCACAATGTAGTAGTGATGAAGAGTAGGCTGAAGTTCAAGAATTAATCAGGAAGAATCAATACGTAAAGAAGTGGGATACAGAAGTCCTAAGGGATGACGAGATACTGCGAGGTGCCGGGGCAAGCAGTGTATTTAACACTAAATTCTAGAATCTACATATGTAAATGATGCTCTAAGCCCCCCCTATTCTAACTCCGACTTTTGCTGTTGCACAAGGATTAAAAAATATACGCGAACTGACTGTAATCAACCCTGCAAGTGGAGTAGAAAAGAGTTTGGCACCTGCAATAATTTAATTTGATTAATAAGTTAAATAAAGGAAGGTTTCAGTAACGTAGTGAGAAATGATGGGTTGCCCTACCGATTAACAGAATGAAAGTTCTGTCCAAAATAACAATATGATTTATTAAGACTAAACACAAAATAATAAACAAAAACACATGAAACATTTATAATACATCAAATTGGCTCAAATAGGATACTCAAACAAACGCTGTGAAGGTGAAGTTGTCCCTAAACTAGATTGTGAGGTTTATGACGAAGTGGTATGTGGAGCCAATTCCTTGCCACTCAAATCTTAAGAGAGACACACAGCTAACCCAACACTAATTGCTGCTACTCAAGACAGAACAAAGTTAGAAAAAGACAAACAGGCGCGCTCTGCTGATCACCTAGGAAAATCCCTATCTGCCGGTGCTGCGGACATACATTACCAAACTGTCTTCTTAACTGCCAGAACACGATCTGGTGTACCCGAGGCGATGGCTGGTTGCTTCGACGTCCTCGACCGAAAAGCGAGAGCCGACTACTCTAGAGCACCCGTACATGCCGAACACCGAACATTCCCGCCCCCACGACAGTGGCCATGGTTAAACGTTCCAATCAGCAACTCGAAAACCGGCGGAAAATTCCACTCCATTGCCGGAGCACTACCATTCCACCAATGGAGATTCTTGGCGCCAATTTCTGTGCTGATTTTGCTACGTCACGGAGCTATGCCCTGAGCAAGCCAATCACAGTTACTATTTTGCAGAAAGCGCGGGAGTTTTTCCGCCACAACTGCCTGGGTACACAAGTCATTCCCAGGCCTCGCTGGTAGCCCGCCAGAAAGTGTTTTCGCTAAGTTTCTGCGAAGTAACGGAACCTCTAGCCCAGCCACTACTTCAGGCCCCTCCGGGTGTGTCTTTTGACAATGTCGGCGACTGGAAAGCATTCACTCGACTCCCTCACACTCTTTCAAAATCAGCAGAGCCCGCCTGTCACCGGACCACCCGGGTGACGAGAGACGCTGCGTGGGAAGTCCGTGTGTGAAGGAATAGCAACTTTCCACCGCATGCAAATAGAGAGGAGAATCGTAAGATAGAAATATGAGAGGGGGCTCATGCCACCTCTCATTGCCCCTACGCCATTTTAGATTGTAATTGGTGAGCGGTTGGCTCACTTAGGAGCAAGGTAGTGAGTCAATCGCCCAAGAACAATCTTGCAAACTGACTCCACATGCCGCAATCTATAAAAAAAACCACTGCAACCGAAAAGTGCAGCTCATAGAGGGAGGATTATTTATGATGTAGCCAACTTCACCTTCTTAATATGGAACACTAACACTCACATCACACATCCATACCCAGGGAGCCCCTTCCAAACACCGATTCACACAGACATTCACTCTCTTAATATGGCCCGGGCATGTGAGCCAAATATGGAGCAATTTGTTCTTTACAATCAGAGTTGGAGTGCTCCGCAATTAAATGCCCAAGATGTTACAACAATTTTAATCATTAAACTAACCTGAACTCACTCACACATGATACTATTTAAGTTAACAATCTCTTTGTGAGCTTTCAGAATCTAATTACAACCTCCGATTCATTCTGTCTCCCTGCAGCAAGAATAACCTTTACAAAATGTTCCCTGAACTGATGGTCCATTCACAATGACAGTGGTGGTATCTGCTTCAGTTTATGGGGACTTCAGGCACACTGTTTGCATACACACAACAATAAATACAAAATACAAAAAAAACATGGTGTGGAGAACACTACAGTAATTTGTAATAAGAATTACAGTGTAAAACACAAACACATACAAGGTATAACATACATTACAAAAACAACACTAGAGAAAGAAATTTAAGAAAAAAAACAAGGTTCATGGGGCATGAAGTTGTGCGTGCACATTGCACAAAGTTCACGACTGTGCTGAGAATGAGGCACTAAATCACATTGTTAGAAATATTCGAAGCACTTCACAAATTCCACAGTACTGACATCACGTAGGGCTAAACGTCGGGTGTTGTTGCTACGTTGTTGCAACGGCAATAGGATGTGCTGGAGCATCTGCAGTACTCTGTTGAGATTGCACCAAGACCCACGCATATGATCACGGCAGTACGGTAGGAAGACACAGTGATAAGCTCTCCTCACGTCGATTAATTGTCTCTGAGGTCTACTTGTTGGGATACATCACTAGTCTAGGTTTCTTCTCTTGCTGGACAGTACTTTACGTTTCCCAATATTGCAGTTCGACGAGGGATGATGGCACGTGGAGTGACTCCACAAGTGTGAGAGGTCATCCATACAGGATCGAACTAGGAGCGACGATTGCTAAAACTGCTCTCTAATAGAGAGGAGAAGTTAGAAATGAGACCATACATTTGTTAGTGTGGCACGATACTGCTTTGTGTATGCAGATCGGCCAATGCTAGTGAGTTGTAAAAACCCAAACAGGTGAGTATATAGCGTCCCTTTCTGTCCTGAGGCACATGAGGCGCAGGTTCTGACACGATATGTGATCTTCTTCGTGTACTCACGACAACGTGGTCTGCCGCAGGGAATCCCCCCAAACGGCTGCCGCGTCCGGAGAGCTAGAAGGCTGTCGCGTGTGGGTCGCATGTCAGTGTCAACGGCCAGCCTCACTTTCACTTGTGGCCCGGCGTGGGCTGTCTGCCGCCTAATCCCTCAGGTATACAGCCCGGTGACTGTCAGCTTGTAGGACCAGATGCTCTCGCGCCCTTCACATCAGGTGGCGCGCTGATGCTCTCTTCTTGCAGGTAGCCGATGACCTCTTGTTTTTATTCCGGCTGGCCTCTGCATTGCCACGATCCCTGTCATCTGCACAATTCTTACAAAAATCTTATGCCTAACTTTTCCCCATGACCTTCTATGTTATAATAAATTTACATAACGATACATTGATGGTCTGTCATTTCAGACACTCTTATTTTAATTTTATAGTTATCAATCTACGGCTATCACTATAACCAAATCTTGGTGTATCTAAGCTAGACATGGAAATAATCTATCTTGATATTTGTGTAGTGACCGATCTCACTACTGTACGTGGTGTGTGACGCTATGCTGGATGAACAATTAAATGTGTGGGACTGCACTAATATTACTATTAATTATATAGATCGACAGTAGACATGCTCAAGAATTAACTACCATTTGCCAACGATCTACATTCTATGTCTTTTAATTAAATTATGTTGTTATGCAGGTCTAAGTTTTACTGTGCTATAAAGAACATGCAACTATGCTACTTTCGCTCGCCCGTCGTCCCTCCATCTCGGGTCTGTGGTTTGGTGACCTGAAAAATAGCATCTCAACAGGCGCGCGCCAAACATTTGTGGTAGAAAACCGCCACAATATTGAGGATCTAGTTATTGTAAAATCCTAAAGTTTAATTTATCCTAGTATATGGTACTCTCTCTATTTTTTTTTTTTTTTTACCTTATACAACACTCTTACATAATTCCTGTTACGCTGAGATGTCTCGCTGCTCGCCGCTATTGACGACAGTGATGTGCGCGCCGTACGACATGGCCTCCGAGTTCTCACTACACCTCACTGAAACTCCAGAGACTGGGTTAGCCATGGCTATACAAGACAATAAATTTATAGTTGCAACTTCTTTTTCTATGTTATGCCGTATTCGCGATCAAAGCACACCTTTCCAGAGGCAATCTAATATGACCAAGCCAGGACTGATTCCTTTTGAGGATTCCGTCGCCCACCACACATCAGCTACACAGTATGTCACGAATTTCAAAGTATAATTCCTTGGTTATTCATCTGTGACAGTCACAAGCAGCACGCTAAATCCCCAACCAGCACATTGGCATGGTAGGCTTTATGCCCGCATTTCTACCGTCTAGGCCCTAGGGCACCATTGGAGTCAAACGCTCACAGGTTCACCCCGACTTGCAAGACAACGATGCTGGCGCATCACTGTAAAAACTATACTGCACATGTTCATCCTCGAAATCACGCAATATACCACAATCTTGTAGTGCACTGACGCGTGCCTGCAAGCATTGGTATGAACGCCTCACGAACTGGTTGTGGCCGCTATGGAGCGTATCACGACTTCTCAGAACGCTTCTAAGAGCACGTTCTTGCATGCGTCCGTTTGTGCGACATCTCCTCACTCATCATTATCCCTCAACATGGCCACCAGACAGGAAAGGACTAAAACATTGCTCATGGAAAGGTAGTGTCTCCAACTCCATCGACATTGGAAGTCGCGAACAGAAACAAAAAAAAAAAAAAAAAAAAAAGGATAGCAGCAGTAAATTCTTATGTGAGACAATGCAGCGTGTTAATAATTTAACAATCTTAATCTATTAATGCAACAATTATTGTTCCCCGAAGAAAGGTTCATATATTTGCCTATTCTACTATGTACGCCACTTAAACTACTATTATTCCACGAACTTCTTTGTGTGAGAGATGTGGTGGAATCCTATGGACTAGCGCCAATCCCTTGTTAGACTCCCCCTCCTCTGACGTGCATTAGGATTTGCAGGTCTAATTTCAATCTCCTGGTTCTCCTGTTGTCCTTGATTTCGCTCTCTCCAATTACGGTCGCTTTGCCGTTCGTTATTCCTCCTGTCCCAGATTCCTTGTCTAGATTGACCCTGTTCCCTGACGTTCTGGTTTCCGTGTCTCTGGTTTCCATAACCTTGAACAGCGTAACCTTGATTTCTGTAACCCTGGTTTCCTAACTGACGAGTGCGATTTTGCGATCTGTTGTCGTCTTCCCTTGCTGGCCCGTGGTATTTGTTATTTTGCGCCTTCTTCCTGTCCTTTGCGTCTTGTTTATCGAAGACTACTTCGAGTTCGCGCAATAGACTCTTGAATGCTTCTATGTCAGATCCACACTTCCCGACAAGTGTCTGTTGATACCTAACAGGCAATTTGAAAAAGCAAAATTTAATGATTTCTCCGTTGCTATATGGACTATCTAAAAACTGATTCTTCTTGAGTAAATCATCAAAAAATTTGGTTGCGTTTCTATGCCCGGACACTTCCAGTTCAGGACAAAATATTATTTCCTCTTTAATCCTGTCTTGCGTTTCCTTTGACCAGTAGGTCCGCAGGAATGCACCAACAAATTCCTGATAAGTCCGACACGTCGTTGCCACACCCTGCATCTTTTCCGCGGCTTGGCCTTCGATGTGTCCACACATGAATTCTAATTTTGCGTGGGTTGGCCATGATGACGGTAATGAATTAGTAAACTGCGTCACCCAGCTCTTCGGATGCATCGCCCCTCCATCATCTTTGAACTTCTGGAATTTTAGTATCGACAGGAAGTGATTGTGATCAAAATCCTGTCCGATCCTCGCACTTCTGTTGTCACTCGTTTCCGATACTTGCACGTCTGCTGAGTGTCCTGATCTATCTTGCTGATAACAGTGATTTGCTGCCTCTGTATCACAGTGGACGTGGCATTCAGCATTCACTCTTCTAAGTGGGCTGCAATTATTGGAGCTATTACTCTCTGTTTCTAGGTGCATTGTTAGTTCCGCACTCTGTCACTGGGCTAGAGCATGGCGGGCTTTTCCTCGGAGACACAATTCTGTGTACTCCATCATTGGTATCCGAACGCGCAGTGCTCGTGTGCCCGTTTCGCTCTAGTTTTGATATCCGACTCTCCACTTCTTTCATTCGTTTCATGATGTTCGTAACCACAATATTACCTTGAGTCTTTAAGACCGCTAGGGATTTTGAGTGTGCTTGTGTCGCACGTCGCAAGCGCCCTGCGAGTTGAGAAGTTACTTTTGCGATTTTCATTGCCCCTGTTGCTGCCGTTTTGGCTAGGCTTGCTACTTTTTGTGCTACCATTGACATTTGTTTTGCTTCTCCACATTCTTTCTTTATTGTTAATAATTCCCCACGAATTTCCCCTATATGCGAAATTATTGCCTCAGTGTCCTTCTTACGCTGTTCGTCAGCTTCTTCCTTCTCCTTCTTACGTTGTTTCTCCTCTTCTTCCTTCTCCCTCTTACGCTGTTCGTCAGCTTCTTCCTTCTCCTTCTTACGTTGTTTCTCCTCTTCTTCCCTCTCCCTCTTACGCTGTTCGTCAGCTTCTTCCTTCTCCTTCTTACGTTGTTTCTCCTCTTCTTCCTTCTCCCTCTTACGCTGTTCGTCAGCTTCTTCCTTCTCCTTCTTACGTTGTTTCTCCTCTTCTTCCTTCTCCCTCTTACGCTGTTCGTCAGCTTCTTCTTTCATTGATCGTAGGAAGGTCAGAATTGGGTTTACGTCATCTTTTTGATCCTCTTCAAACGTGGGAGATGTAATTCTGGACACCGGACACCTGGGCGCTAGAGCTCTGACGTGGCCGAGCTAGCCCCAGTCTGCTCTCGTTCGTTTGATTATAAACTTCTGCTACCGTCTCGACCTGTGTGCCTGTTTCTGTTTCATCCTCTACTTCACTATCATAATCACGGCCGCAACGCTGCTCTGAGATCGCGTCCAAATCACCTTCCTCATCAATGACCCTGGCGTCCTGTCCTGCTAAAAATGTGCCCATCTCATCTCCGAATCTATTCCCGTCAGTAAACTGCCCCTTATCCATTATGCTATCCTCTTTTGTTTTAGCTTCGCTCGATAATAGTCGTGCCTTACTTCTCGTTATCATTCATGAAAAACAAATTTATCTAAAACGCACAATAAAATTAACCTACTCCACATATTTTTATACAGAGACATAAAATTTCAACAACGCCTCTCCAACGCTGTAATTATACGCACGACTTGTTGTGGTACAGAAACCGCACACAAACCCGACAAAGTGTGATGTGATACGGACACACCATCAAAGGAACACAAAAACAATGAACAAAAGAATATATACACTGAAAACAAAAACTGTAATCACGCGCCGCTACTTAAAACTAAACGCGGAACTACCAAAAAAAACTTGGGTATTAATAAAAAATTAAGCAAAAAAATTTCTGAGTGTCCCTGCTACTAATAATACTTGCATATCAGCGATTCACAGGAAAGATCCGAGGCTAAGGGTCGCCATTTTATGCGAGGTGCCGGGGCTAGCAGTGTATTTAACACTAAATTCTAGAATCTACATATGTAAATGATGCTCTAAGCCCCCCCCTATTCTAACTCCGACTTTTGCTGTTACACAAGGATTAAAAAATATACGCGAACTGACTGTAATCAACCCTGCAAGTGGAATAGAAAAGAGTTTGGCACCTGCAATAATTTAATTTGATTAATAAGTTAAATAAAGGAAGGTTTCATTAACGTAGTGAGAAATGATGGGTTGCCCTACCGATTAACAGAATGAAAGTTCTGTCCAAAATAACAATATGATTTATTAAGACTAAACACAAAATAATAAACAAAAACACATGAAACATTTATAATACATCAAATTGGCTCAAATTGGATACTCAAACAAACGCTGTGAAGGTGAAGTTGTCCCTAAACTAGATTGTGAGGTTTATGACGAAGTGGTATGTGGAGCCAATTCCTTGCCACTCAAATCTTAAGAGAGACACACAGCTAACCCAACACTAATTGCTGCTACTCAAGACAGAACAAAGTTAGAAAAAGACAAACAGGCGCGCTCTGCTGATCACCTAGGAATATCCCTATCTGCCGGTGCTGCGGACATACATTACCAAACTGTCTTCTTAACTGCCAGAACACGATCTGGTGTACCCGAGGCGATGGCTGGTTGCTTCGACGTCCTCGACTGAAAAGCGAGAGCCGACTACTCTAGAGCACCCGTACATGCCGAACACCGAACATTCCCGCCCCCACGACAGTGGCCATGGTTAAACGTTCCAATCAGCAACTCGAAAACTGGCGGAAAATTCCACTCCATTGCCGGAGTACTACCATTCCACCAAGGAGATTCTTGGCGCCAATTTCTGCGCTGATTTTGCTACGTCACGGAGCTATGCCCTGAGCAAGCCAATCACAGTTACTATTTTGTAGAAAGCGCGGG
This sequence comes from Schistocerca serialis cubense, assembly GCF_023864345.2. Classification (NCBI taxonomy): domain Eukaryota; kingdom Metazoa; phylum Arthropoda; class Insecta; order Orthoptera; family Acrididae; genus Schistocerca; species Schistocerca serialis. The sequence goes on along the minus strand of NC_064641.1, from coordinate 359,256,883 downwards.
AGTTTTCCCGCCACAACTGCCTGGGTACACAAGTCATTCCCACGCCTCGCTGGTAGCCCGCCAGAAAGTGTTTTCGCTAAGTTTCTGCGAAGTAACGGAACCTCTAGCCCAGCCGCTACTTCAGGCCCCTCCGGGTGTGTCTTTTGACAATGTCGGCGACTGGAAAGCATTCACTCATCTCCCTCACACTCTTTCAAAATCAGCAGAGCCCGCCTGTCACCGGACCACCCGGGTGACGAGAGACGCTGCGTGGGAAGTCCGTGTGTGAAGGAATAGCAACTTTCCACTGCATGCAATTAGAGAGGAGAATCGTAAGATAGAAATATGAGAGGGGGCTCGTGCCACCTCTCAATACGCTTGAAGTTCTCTAAGGCTATAGATGCAGCGGTAGGGAATAGTTCAGTAGACAGTACAGTTGAAGAGGAATGGACATCTCTAAAAAGGCCAATCACAGAGGTTGGAAAGAAAAACATAGGTACAAAGACGTTAACTACGAAGAAACCATGGGTAATAGAGGAAATACTTCAGCTGATCTATGAGAGAAGGAAGTACAAAAATGTTCAGGAAAATTCAGGAATACAGAAATACAAGTCGCAGAGGAATGAAATAAATAGGAAGTGCAGGGCAGCTAACACGAAAGGGCTGCACGAAAAATGTGAAGCAATCGAAAAAGAAATGATTGTCGGAAGCACTGACTCAGCATACAGGAAAGTCAAAACAACCTTCGGTGACACAAAAAGTAAGATTGGTAACATTAAGAGTGCAAAGGGAATGCCACTGTTAAATGCAGAGGAGAAAGTGGGTAGGTGCAAAGAGTACATTGAAGGTCTCTATGAGGGAGAATATTGGTCAGATGTGACAGAAGAAAACACAGGAGTCGATTTAGAGGAGGTAAGGGATCCAACATCAGAATCAGAATTTAAAAGTGATGTGGAAGATTCAAGATCAAATAAGGTAGAAGGGATAGATAACATTCCATCAGAATTTCTGCAATCATAGGGAGAAGTGGCAACAAAACGACTATTCACGTTGATGTGTAGAATGTGTGTATCTGGGGACGTACCATCTGATTTTTGGTAAAATGTCAGCCACAAAATTTCGAAATCGGCAAGAACTGACAAGTGCGAGAATTATCGCACAGTCAGCTTAACAGCTCATGCATCCAAGTTGCTGACAAGAATAATATCCAGAAGAATGGAAAAGAAAATTGAGCTTGTGCTAGATGACGATCAATTTGGGTTCAAAAAAGGTAAAGGCACCAGAGAAGCAATTCTGACGTTGCGGTTAATAATGGAGCCAAGACTAAAGAAAAATCAAGACACGTTCATAGGATTTGTCGACCCAAAAAAAGCTTTCGACAATGTAAAATGGTGCAAGATGTTCGAAATTCTGAGAAAAATGAGGGTAAGATATAGGGAGAGACGGGTAATATACAATATGTGCAAGAGCCAAGAAGGAATAATAAGAGTAGACAACCAAGAACGAAGTGGATTAAAAAGTGTGTAAGAGAAGGATGTAGTGTTTCCTCCCTACTCTTCAATCTGTACATCGAAGAAGCAATGATGGAAATAAAAGAAAGGTTGAGGACTGGGATTAAAATTCAAGATGAAAGTATATCAGTGATACGTTTCGCTGATGACATTGCTATCCTCGTTGAAAGTGAAGCAGAATTAGATAATATATTGAATGGAATGAACAATCTAATGAGTACAGAATATGCATTGAAAGTAAATCGAAGAAAGACGAAATGAGAAGTAGCAGGAATGAAAAGAACGAGAAACTTAGCATCAAGATTGATGGTCACGAAGTAGATGATTTTAAGGAATTCTGCTACCTGAGCAGCAATATAACCAAAGATGGACGGAGCAAGGAAGACATCAAAAGCAGACTAGCCCTATCAAAGAGGACATTTCTGACCAAGAGAAGTCTACTAGTATCAAACATAGGGAAACATTTGAGGAAGAAATGTCTGAAATTGTACGTCTGGAGCACAGCGTTGTATGGTAGTGAAACATGGACTGTGGGAAAATCGGAACAGAAGAGAACTGTAGCATTTGAGATGTGGTGCTACAGACGAATGTTGAATATTAGGTGGACTGATAAGGTAAGGAATGAGGAGGTCCTGCATTGAATCGGAGAGGGAAGGACTATGTGAAAAACTTTCACAAGGAGTAAAGTCTTGCCACCACCTTCCCCTGGATTTTTGCGAACGCCCATGTTTAATTCCTATGACCTTTTTTTTAACTTCGTCACTATACTTGATGAGATATGTATTTCAATGAAGCTTATCATTTGTATTTTACATTTGTCTACAAGAAAGTGCATCTAAGTCAGGAATAATCGGTTAAAATATTGTGCAGTGGGAGCTCTGCTAGCACACAAAAAGTGTCATTTGAGTCGGACGCACACGCGAGTACGTTTTGCAATTAGTTTCTTTTTGTGTAATTTCTTCAAGATCAAAATTTCGTTGATAACATAATTCATACGAAATGGATAGTTATCATAAGGATTTTGGCGGTACAGGGGAGAGTTTTGTACCTTGATACAATTTTCAGACTTTCGCCTCCATCCTTTAGTAGAAGTTTGATATATTTTCCTATTCCATTTTTATGTGATATTACTCACATGTAATATACGAGTCTTTCTTTGAAACTAGAAAAATTACCGTAGAAAATGAAGGTTTTCCAAATATGAAAACATGTTCCAATGTACAACATGATAATCTACATAGAAACAAATATTCAATTGAAAGTTAAAAGCATTGCAGTCGAGAAAATCTTGATGATGCTTTATTTAATACCCTATAATGTCACATTATTATTCTACTACATATCAATGATCAGTAAGTGAAATTAAATTAAGCAGAAGTATGAAAAATCAGTTACAACTTAAATACATTCGGAAATATACGGGGCGATTACAGCTAACATTTTGATTAGGGATCAGGCACGACTCGCACAGTTCGGATTAATAAATTATTATAATAGCTTCGTCTGGGCAGATGCAAATCCTCATGTAATAATGGAACCGAGACAGAGTCTCGCACTAGCGTCAATGTATGGGCAGAAATTGTGGGTGACAGATTCTTACACAACACCGAACCGATTAACAGATGCTAATTATTAATAATCACTTCGACTCAAATTGCCCGCACTGTTGGAGATCGTTACACTTGGAGGAAGACATTGGACGTGGTTTCGGACGTGTCCGACAGAACGGACACCACGCATTGATATAACTGATTCACATCGATGGGCAACGAATCGGCAACCTCCAGCGGGCATCTAAAATTAGCGAGCGTGGAGGACGTGGATGGGGACTGGTAGGTGGGAATGTGGGTCGGCAGGGGTGCGTGTCAGGATAGTCCGTGCACTGCGATGGACACTGTGTAAGGCGGTCCAATGGTTAACGGAACTGCCTAGTAAGCAGGAGAACCCCAGTTTGTGTCCTAGTCCGGCACACATTCTCGGTCGCCACAGTTGACTCTCCATGAAGCTCGGATGCAGCTGATATCATGAGTTCTTTTACTTTCCTTCCCTTTCTCCCCCACTCCACCTCAGTTTACCGCAAATATATCACAGCTGCGTTTTCTGCATGGTATCTGTTCTCTCGGATATGTCCGAAAGAACAGGAACAGACACTATACCGGGTGATCAAAAAGACAGTATAAATTTGAAAGCTTAATTAACCACGGAATAATGTAGATAGGTAAAAATTGACACACATACTTGGAATGACATGGGGTTTTATTACAACAACAAAAAAACAAAGTTCACATAATGTCCGACAGATGGCGCTGGACAGCAAAACATCAGTGACTGCGCATGACAATAGTGTATAAAAGGAGCTGTTATGAGAGAGAGACATCTCCGGTGGTACTCCACAAGGTTACCGCCCTTCGATTGTGCCATTCCAGCACTAATCGAAGTGCTAGGTTTTTCAGGTGCCAACCAGTCAGCCAGCCAGCCAGCCAGCCCAGCAGCAGCAGCAGCAGCAGCGGTCCCGGTCCCGGTCCGGGCCAGCAGCAGTGGACCCGGTCAGCAGCAGCGGTCCAGCCGGTAGCAGCCAGCCAGCCAGTCCTCCTGCAGCAGCAGCAGCAACAGCAGCGTTCCAGCCAGCCCAGCAGCAGCAGCAGCAGCAGCAGCCCCGGCCCCATCTGCGGCAGCAGCAGCTGCGGCGTTCCTGCCACCCGCCGTCGCCGTCGCCATCGCCAGCAGCGTGGGACTCTGGTCTTCGTCCGTCTTCGTCTTCCTCCGTCTCCGTCTCTGTCTTCGCCTGTCCCCAGTTTTTGTCCTTTCTTTTTCGTCCTGTGCGTTTTTGTTTCTCCCTGTAGTCATGTCAGCCCCCACCACCACTACCACCATTACCACCACAGCCATCGTTTATACTTCCCCCTCCGCCGCCACCACCACCATAACATGGTGTGCCCAGTCACACCCCCCTCTTTCCATCCCACCTCTTCTCACTCTTCCTTCGCCCTCGCTCTTTCTCGCCCCCTCTCCAGCTTCTTCCTCCCGCTCCTCTCCCTCTAATCCTTTCCCCCCACTCCCCCGGCCTGTCACTGCCGCTCCAGCTAGGGTGGTGGCCCATCGGGCCACTGCCCATGCCCAACTCTCCCCATCGCCTTCGCCGTCACCGCCACCGCCGTCACCGTCGCCGTCGCCCTCACCGTCACCATCTCCGGCGCCGACTGCTGTGTCCACGCCGGGACCTGCCCCTTCCCGTCACCTCCCTATAGCTCCTGTCCCTCATATCACCACCCACCCTTCTGCCGCCGTTAAATGCCCTAGTGGCACCACCACCTCCTCCGCTCCCAAAAAGGCCCCGCCCCCTCCTCCTTCCCCACCCCCCCCAGAATGCCATGGATATCTCCCAGCCTGGCCCCACTCCCTCCGCCTCCTCCTCCTCTTCCTCCTCCCCTCCTCTTTATACAAATACCTCCTCTCCCATCCCAGTCCTTCCCTTCTCGAGGCCCGGAATCTCTCCCTCCTCCTCTGCCAACACTTCCCTGGTGCCCCCATCTCTCTCCTCACTCCCAGATGGGATTCCGTTCTCATGTCCTCCCCCAGCCCAACCCTCCATACTGACATCCTCTCCCGCCTCCCCATCACCTGTTTTGGCCCCAACACCTCCCTCACCCCTGCTCCTTCTCCGTCTCCTATCCGCCAACCCCAACTCCCGCATCGCCCGCCGACCCTCTCCGCCGTGATCACTCGGCTTAGTCTGACGATCACAGAGGAGGAGGTGTTGGCAGAGCTCAAGGCGCATCCCACGCTGGAGGTGCGGGCAGTCCGCCGCATTTTCAACTCGGCCAGCCCCAACTGCCTTATGCGGGTTTTCTCTGAGGACGGCCGCTCCATTGACCGTCTCCTGAAGGAGGGTGCCCTCCTCTTCAACCAGCGCTACAAGGTCGACCCCTCCTGTTCCCCTCCTCAATCCCTGCGCTGCCAGAGGTGTCTGCACTATAACGCACACCCAACAGCCGAGTGCCGCAAGGCCCCCACCTGTCCGCATTGTAGGCAAGCACACTTCCTCCGGCAGTGCCCTCACCTTCAATCCCCTCCCTCCTGCAATACCTGCAATCTCCCCCATCCCACCTACTCCCAAAAGTGTAAAGCCCGGCCCCCTCCGACCACTCCTGAACTCACCATCCCTGTCCGTCCTCTGGACGCCCCCACCCCTCCCTGCAATTCCCTTCTCCCACCCCCTACCTCTGAGGACATCATTAGATTCCTCACCATCGTCCTTCAGAATGTTCATCCTTTTCAGCGCCCCCACACTCTCCAATATATCTACCTCACCGTCCGTTCCATTTTCCAACTTAAAATGTACGTCACCTACTCCCACAACCAGGCCCATTTCACCTTCTCCCGTCTTGACACCCTTGTCTAAATCCTTGACATGGCACGACAGCACCGTATCCTTTTCAACAATATCCATTCCCTTCCCGCCAACAAGAACCTCTTCCTGCACACCCTTGCCACCCACCACGTGGATGCCTTCCTCCTCAATGAAACCTTCCTCCAACCCCACCTCACCGTCCACACTTCGCCCTATCTCCTCCACCGCTCCGATAATCCCCTCCTGATTGCACGTGGCGGAGTTGCCATCGGTCACCACTGCCAGATCCCCGTTCGGCTCCAACCTCTCCTTCCCGACCCCACCGAACACCTGATCCTTAGTCTCTTCTTTTCCGGCCTTACTGTTACCTGCGCCACCATCTATGTCCGCCCTACTGCCCCTATTCCCTTCGACTTCCTCTCCCACATTGACATACCTTCTCCTCCTATGTGATCGCTGCCGACCTCAACATCCATAGTCGTTCCGCGGCCCAGTTATGGCGGTGGCGTCGGTTCCTCTCCTTCCTTTAAGGCGACCTCCTCCCTGTCCCCCAGCACACCCATCCCGAATCCAACACCACTCCCGATGTTATCCTTTCCTCCCCCAACCTCCTTGGCCGCATTACAGTGGATGTCCTGGAGCCTATTGGTAGCGACCATCTCCCTGTCCTCCTCACCATTTCAGACGGTCGTCGCCCCCGCCCCGACCCTCGTCATGACCCTCCCCCTAAGTATGTCCATGACTATTCCCATGCCAACTGGAATGCCTACTGGGATACCCTCACCACCCAGGTCGATAGCCAGCCCTTCACCTACCACCACCCTGACGATGTAACCCATGCCGCCTCCTTTCTCCAGCAGACTTTGTCTGAGGCCATGGAGGCCCATGTCCCTACTGTCGCCATCCACCCGCACCATCCTACCTTACCCCCACAGGCCGTCCTCCTCCTCTGTGAATCCCGCCATCTCTACCGTGCCTTCCTCTGCACGTGTGACACGGACTTACTACGATGCCACCGGCAACTCCAGCGACACCTTCGTAATTTGCTCGTGGCTAAGAAACGCCGGGACTGGTGACAGACGTGCACCCGTTTAAATGCTACCCTACCTATCAACTCGTCCAAGTTGTGGTCAGCCTTCCGTCGCCTTACCGGAACTAAACCCTCCCCCTACTATCCTGTTCTCCATGATGATCACCCCTTCCCTGACGCCCTTAGTAAGGCCAATCACTTTGCCTCCTACCTGTCCGATGTGTTTTTCATCCCCGATGATCCCCAGTACGATTACTCCCTCTTCCCGGATGTCCACGATCGAACTGACACCTCTGTCCCTCCCCTCGCACCTGGTTTCCAGTACTTGGACAACATTGCACACACGGAACTCAATGCCCCTATCACTACACAGGATCTCATTTCTACACTCCGCACAAAACGCAACACTGCTCCTGGTCACGATCATGTCACCTACCGTCACCTTTGTGAAGCTCCTGTCGCTTTCCTCTCCACTCTGGCCAGGCTCTACAATGTAGTCCTGTCCACCGGTTACTACCCCGACCTGTGGAAAACCTCCCGTATCCTGATGTTCCTTAAACCTGGCAAACTGCCGTCCACTGTCTCCTCCTACCGTCCCATCAGCCTTACCTCGGTCTTCAGCAAGGTCCTGGAATCTATCCTCACTCGAAGCATCCACCAGCATCTCCGCCAGCACTGCCTCCTTCCCATTACCCAGTGTGGCTTTTGGCCGTCCTTCTCTTCCGACAACCTTCTCCTTCACCTCACTCATCTCCTTTCCGACCAGCATAATTCCCATCGCTCCGCAATCTTCCTCTCCCTGGACCTCGAACGTGCTTATGACCATGTACGGCATTCCGGTCTCCTCTTCAAGCTCCAAACCTTCGCCCTTTATCATTAACTACATCCGTCTGATCGGCTCCTTTCTCTCCCACCGTCCTTCCTATGTCACCATCCATAACACGGATTCCTACACCTTTTTCCCCTCCGCCGGTGTGCCCCAAGGCTCTGTCCTCTCCCCCCTTCTGTACCTTTTGTATACGGCGGACATGCCGCCGCCGTCACCCCCTGTCCACCTTCTCCAGTTTGCTGATGACACCGCCTTCCTTGCCATTGCCCCCACCCTGCAGCGCTCCCAACACCTTCTCCAATCCCATCTTGACCGGTTCACTGCTTGGTGCAACCAGTGGTTGCTCAAGGTCAATCCCTCCAAAACCCAGGCGATCATTGTAGGCAAAACCACCCCTTCCTTCCGCCTCCTTGATTTCTATCTTACCATCTATGGCTGTCTATCGCCCTCACTCCCACCCTTAAGTACCTTGGCGTCACCCTCTACCATCACCTCTCCTGGACTCCCCATCTCCAGACAATCTAAGCCGTGGCACACTCCCGACCCCGTCTCCTCAAGCTCCTTTCTGGCCGTATGTGGGGTCTGGACCCCTCCACCATCCTCAACACCTATAAATCCCTCATCCGCCCTATCCTTTGTTACGGCCATCTGGCCTGGATCTCCGCCCCCCCGTACCTTTTATAAATCCCTTCAAATCCTTGAACGCCATGCTCTCCGCCTCACCTATCGCATCTGTTTCCCCTCCCCCACGTGGATCCTGTACGATCTCATTTCATTCCCCCACCTCCTCCTTTTCCTTGAAAGGATACAGATCCTGTACACGTCCCGCAAACTCGATCCTCCTCACCCGCTTGTCTCACCCATCCTCTCCGACCCCCACCCGCTGCCGCGCCTGTATTCCCATGTCCCACCTGGCCTCCATCTCTCCACCTCCTTACCCTCTCCCAAGGTGGCTTCCGCCAGCTCCCCCTCCCTGATGATGTCCTCCTCCCCTCTACCTACCCCTCCTATCAACTTTGATCCTGCCCCCCCCCCACTTCCGGTGTCCTTTCCTTTAGGCACCCTCCCTTCTCTCTCCTTTTCCCCCCATCCCTCTTCCTCCATCCCTCTTCCTCCATCCCTCTTCCTCCATCCCTCTTCCCCCAGGCTTCCCGTCCCCCTTCCTCCTTTCCTCCTATCTCCTCTTCCCATGGCATCTCTGCTCTCCCCTCTCCCTCTCCCACCCTCACTCCTCCTTTCTTGGCAAGTCCCCGGACTCGCACACGCTACATGGACTTTCGCGCGCCGGAGATCATCGCCCTCAGTGTCTCGTGTGTGCCGTCGTGTTTAGTGTTCAGTGTTCACCGTCGCACTCCTTCGTTCACCTGTGCCATCGCCATCTTCAGTGTTTGTGCGTCGTTTCAAAAGTTTGCCGTCTGGATTATCATCGAGTGTGAACGGCTCCATGTTTGTCTTTATGTGTCTACTGTTTTATTGCCCTCCGTTCTGGAACTTATGTGTATTCTTCCTGTTTTTTTCTCATTGTGTATTCTATGGCTGAAGAACAGCGTAGAATGCTGCTGACAGTGTGCCTGTTTTAAAATAACAATAAAGTAAAAAAAAAAAGAAGAGAGAGAATCAGATGTGCCAGCAGTCGCAGCATGTTGACGTTCCCTGAAAAGGCGCTTTTTGTGAAGCTGTATTATCAGAATGGGGAATGTGCTAGTTCAGCGTTACGATCCTATCACCATAGGAAGGGGATTCGAACGGGTAGGGGTCCGTTGACAAATGCACTGTGACGAGAATCATTTCGAAGTTCGAAGCCACGGGTTGTTTAGACGATAAACCCCGTAGTGGACGACCGCGCACAAGGCGTAATGCTGCTGAGACACTTCAGGAAGAAATGGAGACTGTAGCGGGTTCGTCTATGCACGCGGAAGTCAGCGCTCGTGCAGTCGCACCGGCATTCCATACACTACTGTTTGGTTGGCACTGTATGGGTTGGATTTACCACATCTACCGGTATCGGGCCTTTTTTCTTCGAGGAAATGCGTGATTCTAGTTTTGTAACTGCTACCGTGACGGGTGAGAGGTACGCCGATATGTTACACAATCGCATCATCCCCAGCCTGGCTGATAAACACCTGCTGGAATGTACGATGTTTATGCAGGATGGCGCTCCACCCCATAATGCTAGACGCGTGAAAGATCTCTTGCGCGCGTCGTTTGGTGATGATCGTGAGCTCAGCCGCCACTTTCGTCATGCTTGGCCTCCCAGGTCCCCAGACCTCAGTCCGTGCGATTATTGGCTTTGGGGTTACCTGAAGTCGCAAGTGTATCGTGATCGACCAACATCTCTAGGGATGCTGAAAGACAACATCCGACGGTAATGCCTCACCATAACTCCGGACAAGCTTAACAGTGCTGTTCACAATATTATTCCTCGACTACAGCTATTGTTGCGGAATGATGGAAGACATAATGAGCATTTCCTGTAAGGAACATCATCTTTGCTTTGTCTTACTTTGATGCTAATTATTACTATTCTGATCAGATGAAGCGCCATCTGTCGGACATTTTTTGAACTTTCGTGTTTTTTTTGTTCCAATAAAACCCCATGTCATTCAAAGCATGTGTGTCAATTTGTACCTCTCTATCTACATTATTCCGTGATTTATTCAGTTTTCAAACTTATACTAACTTTTTGATCACCCAGTACATAGATACAATAGTTGTTAATGTCAACAAGAACAACACAAAGGGAAGAAGGCTCTGATATGTAGACATCAGGTATATTTTAGTTTAGCGGAGCTGATGTTTCCGATGCAGTGCGATATTACCTGGTACGAATTATACTCTTTAATATCAATGATAACAGTAAATTTTATACAGCACAGCACCATGACTGTGACTTAAAATTTTTGAAACATGTACTTAAATTAAATGAATGTTTCCAGAACGCATTTTCACTACGCACCGTAACGTGTGTTGATCTGAAATTTCCTGGAAACTGAAAGCAGTCTGGCGTGCGTGGCTCAAATCTGGGACCTTTGCCGTTCATGGGAAAGTTTCTACGACTGAACTATCCAGGCACGACTATAACACGACTATCGACCCACCCTGCCAGCCTTATTTATACCAGTACTTGGAATCTATAAAGACAGACCGTAGGAGTGATTGAAAGAGGAAAACGCTCTGTAGGAAGAGAATGAGGTGTAATTTGTATTCTGGTGTATTCTAGGGATACAGCTTTTGTATATCGTTAGCTGAATTACAGAAATACATGAAGGAAGGTACACAATTTGCGTTTGAAATACCTACCGTAGACGATTCGTGCTATCACAAAACGTAGTTGTGAACTATGTCAGCCAAGCGGTTCGCAGGGAAATTAAGTATGGCGTACTGCACTGGCATGTTTAAACGCGCGATAACTTATTTTGGAGGTAAGAGAAGACAGGGTAAGAAGTGTGTTGATAATATGATAAGCTAACCTTTCTAGATAAGTAATATTATCAATGAGGCAAGAAACTTAAAATTACGAGACAGAACAATCCAGTAAGATCGCCAGCTTTACATGCGTTAATTGCTCCATTGTTTTCTTGCGCCGTTTGTTTTCTTCGACAATTAAATATAATTCGGGTAAAATAAATTCTTTGTTGGACGGTACTAGAAAAGTTACAGAAAAAAATCCATGTACGGTATCTCGTATTTCTGCAACTTATTCGGCTGGTGGGATACCATACCCATATATTGAACTTACAGTGAAGGAAATATACATCAAATACTATCTAGCATATTTAGAAGCACTTTTGAAGAGAAGAACTAAGAGTTTTTTGAGACAAAATTGCGATAAAACTTGGAATTCACAGCGCAGCTCAAAGCTCTATGTAACAAGCAGCCCATAATAAAAATTCTACTCCAGTTCTGATCTTCTAAAGTACTTTCTTACATAACTACGATTATTGTTAAGAAGTACGGCAGAGAGACCAAAGAGTTAGGAAGCGACTACCGCGCTGGGTGCGGACACGACAGGAAACACACACGGCGATGATGGACTGCCGCTCCATCTGCCGACTACCGCCTGAACTGCCACCACCCTCTTCAGGAAACACTACATCCACTTGTCTGTATGCAATGGCATTTGCGCGAGTAGCGGATTAGCTGCGCGCTGCTCTGTCATGTAGACTTCAATGCATGCATCATTCAAAGTGCATTCTGTGACTGCGAGAGGCTCAAATTTATCCTCTCTGGACGTAAAAACATTTAGGAATGATTCACAGACACTGCCGCAACTAACTGAGATACATCCCAGTATATTTATATTTGTTTCGTATTACTTCAGAAATTCTTTTGGCATTATCTTGGTATCAGTCACATTTCTCTTACACATTATGTTCAGCGTATATTTCTTGAACACCTAGACAATAAAAATATTTTACGTAGGCCTACCTAAGTCCTGACGCATTAACTTCGCCTATTTCTTTAGCTTTTCAATTAGTGCTCTCTAAATGGACCTTCGTACTGACAGGATTACTTGCTGAATACCTAAACAGAAAACTATTAACAGATTTCAGATGACTCTTCTAAGCATTCCCTGGTCTTACTCGTCATGTATATCATTTTGCACGTTTGGATTCTCTTGGAAGCAGAACGTTAATTCGTAAAACAAACAGTCTTGTTTGCCAGTAACTAATGCGAGGGTTATCCCGGCTCCCGTCTGACACATAGGTGATAATTACCTGATACAAACGCCCGTAGAACGGATTCACCGACGATTTTGAGTAAGTGTTTACGTCAGACATGGTTTAGACATTTCACGAAATGCTCTCAGAGTGGTGGCTAATTTTGCTCTCTTCGGAGAGGTAAAACAAAAATTACGGAGCTCTGCATAGTTTAGTCATCAACTCACAATTATCACAAAATGTACCATCTTCAATTCGATTTATAGTGGGTTACAGCATTTGTAACGTTTCAAACAAAGTCGCAGTTTACGTTGCTACCTGTTCGCGTCATTCGAAATCGACGATCGACAGTGATACTGAGGAAGTACATCACACTGTTTTGATTTAGAGCTGTCTGATGCTCAAGATAGCGTGGAATGTGTTCTATATCTACATTTATATACTGAAAATCACTATTAATAGCATGCCTGTTTCTTCTCGTATCTTCCCTCTCCAGTTTCGGACGAAGTGAGTGTTCAATGACTGCTTATACAGGACACAGTATAGAGAGTATACTCTGTTCTATGTACATGGGTTGGACATAAATTTGAAAACATCAAACACACATTGCCGTGCCTAATACGGTGTTGGAAAACCATTGGCATTCAAAACGGCTGGCCGAGCGGTTCTAGGCGCTTCTGTCCAGAACCGCGCTGCTGCTACGGTCGCAGGTTCGAATCCTGCTTCGGGCATGGATGTGTGTGATGTCCTTAGGTTAGTTGGGCTTAAGTAGTTCTAAGTCTATGGGACTGATGACGTCAGATGTTAAGTCCCATAGTGCATAGAGCCATTTGAACTATTTTTTCAAAACCGCTTCTGGTCGTCTGGGGATGGATAGGTGCAGATCCTCTATGGTTTTCAAGGGTATCGAATACCGTTTCTTCCTGCAAAACAGCGAAAAGTTCACGAAACGATGATGGCGGTGGATAACGACTACGCACCATTCTCTCTAAACTACACCATAAACGCTCAATATTGAGATCTGAAGACTGAGGTAGCCAGGGGAGATGCGACGATGTATCTTCGTACTCACGTAACCAATCCTGGCCGATGCGAGCTTTACGAACAGGAGTCCTGTCGTCTTTTAACACAGCATCACCATCAGAGAAACAAACATTGTACCATGGGATGGTCATTATCAGCCAAAATGGTCGCATAAGTCTTGTCAGTAATGCGACCTTGCAGGGTAGCAATGGGCCCCACGGAATACCATGATATGACTGTCCAAACCATCACCGAAGCCCAGACGTATTTCACTCCGGGACGTGAACTCTGTCGGAAGTTGCTAACTGTTGAAACAAGAGTCATACGACCAAATTGCTTCCTTCCATTGCTGCATAGACAAGGTGTTATTGCTTAGGCACCACGTATTACTCTTACAGGCATCTGCAATGCAGATGTCCGCAGCTCGTGGTCGTGCGGTAGCGTTCTCGCTTCCCACGCCCGGGTTCCCGGGTTCGATTCCCGGCGGGGTCAGGGATTTTCTCTGCCTCGTGATGACTGGGTGTTGTGTGATGTCCTTAAGTTAGTTAGGTTTAAGTAGTTCTAAGTTATAGGGGACTGATGACCATAGATGTTAAGTCCCATAGTGCTCAGAGCCATTTGAACCATTTTGCCAATGCAGATGAGTGCTTTTGCAATTCCATCTTACCCTGCTTATGAGCTTCCTTCGTGTTGTTTTGGTGCTGACAGAATTCATCTACATCTACATCTACATCTACATCTACATCTACATCTACATGATTACTCTGTAATTAACATTTAAATGCATGGCAGCGTGTTCATCGAACCACAATCATACTATTCGTGAGGGTAATATTCAGTTTTGTAGTCACTTTTTTAGCTGTCGTTCTCTCATTTCTCGTCGCAGTCCTCTTCCATGACCGTCTGTCACGATCACTGACGGTGCCTCATGAAATATCAGAGCCGCGCGGGATTAGCCGAGCGGTCTAGCGCGCTGCAGTCATGGACTGTGCGGCTGGTCCCGGCGGAGGTTCGAGTCCTCCCACGGGCATTGAGTGTGTATGTTTGTCCTTAGGATAATTTAGGTTAAGTTGTGTGTAAGCTTAGGGATTGATGACCTTAGCAGTTAAGTCCCATAAGATTAAAAAAATCAGACATTTCGGCTCTTTTGATTACGGAAGAACTCGCCATACGAGCACAGACAATTTCCTCTCGTCGGAAATGTCCGCAGTTCGTGGTCTAGTGGCTAGCGTTGCTGCCTCTGGATCACGGGATCACGGGTTCGATTCATGGCCAGGTTGGAAATTTTCTCTGCTCGAGGACTGGGTGTTTGTGTTGTCCTCTTCATTTCATCATCATTATCATTTGTGGCAGTGGCTAGATTGGACTGTGTGAAAATTGGAACATTATTTGGCGCCGATGACCGCGCAATTTAGCGCCCCACAAACCAAACATCATAGTCATCATCATCGTCGGAAGTCACTTAGCTCACACATAGTGCACTCATTAAACAGAACACTCCTCTCTCCACAACTAACACAACGTACTGAGAACAGCTCACAGGTGTCCAGTACGCTTTGTTAGCACATGCATTTATGTTCTAGGTTGCATTTGTCGCAGTGTTTCCACGTTTCTATGCACTCGCTGTGTATTTGGCTGTTACCGATCCAGCTCTATTTTCCCCGACTCTATGGGAGTTTTACGCAAGAGCCTGAAGAATATCTGCAGATTCTGCCGTAAAAACGAGTTATGGTATTCTTTTAGG
Organism: Schistocerca serialis cubense; assembly: GCF_023864345.2. Classification (NCBI taxonomy): domain Eukaryota; kingdom Metazoa; phylum Arthropoda; class Insecta; order Orthoptera; family Acrididae; genus Schistocerca; species Schistocerca serialis. The sequence goes on along the minus strand of NC_064641.1, from coordinate 359,241,755 downwards.
TATATTTCCCTGAGCTACTAGTGGTCTGCCTTTGAGTTTTTGCCATTTCATATTTTTCATAGTGTACATCATACACACTCACGGAGCAAATACGTCTATGATGAATCGCGCTGCCATTCTTTGTATCCTGAAGAGCCAAAGAAACCGGTACACTTGCCTAATATCGTGTAGGGCCCCCACGAGCAAGCAGAAGTGTCGCAGCACGACGTAGCTTGGACTCGACTAATGTCTGAAGTAGTGCTGGAGGGATTGACACCATGAATCCTGTAGGGCTGTCCATAAATTCGTAAGAGTACTAGGGGGCGGAGATCCCTTCTAAACACCACGTTACAAGGTATCCCAGATATGCTCAAGAATGTTCATGTCTGGGGAGTTTGGTAGCCAGCGGAACTGTTTAAACTCAGAAGAGTTTTCCCGGAGACACTCTGTAGCAATTCTGGACGTGTGGGGTGTCGCATTGTCCTGTTGGAATTGCCAAACTCCGTCGGAATACACAATGGACACGAATGGACGCCGGTGATCAGACAGGATGTTTACGTACGTGTCACCTGTCAGAGTCGTATCTATACGTATCAGAGGTCCCGTATCACTCCAAATACACACGCCCCACTCCATTGCAGAGCCTCCATCAACTTGAACAGTCCCATGCTGACATACAGGGTCCATGAATTCATGAGGTTTTCTCCATACCCGTATATGTCCATCCGCTCGATACAATTTGACACGAGACTCGTCCGGTCAGGTCACATGTTTCCAGTTATCAACAGTCCAGTGTCGTTGTTGATGGGCCCAGGTGAGGCGTAAAGTTTTGTGTCGTGCAGTCATCAAGGTTACACGAGTGGGCCATATCGATGATGTTTCGTTGAATGGTTCGCACGCTGACACTTGTTGATCGCTCAGCATTGAAATCTGTACCAATTTGCTGGAAGGTTACACTTCTGTCACGTTGAACGATTTTCTTTTGACGTCGTTGGTCCCGTTCTTGCAGGATCGTTTTCCAGCCGCAGCGATGACGGAGATTTGATGTTTTACGGGTTTTCTGATATTCACGGTACACTCGTGAAAAGGTCGTACGGGAAAATCCGCACTTCATCGCCACCATGACTGGTTCCTAGTCGACCGCCAAAGGCATGTTTCAGCGACTGTCTACGGATGTGGGGCTAAGTTTCAAAACGTTCAATGGATGTACTGCGTAATGATGGGCCGCTCACTGCGAACACATCCTTTGGCCTCATTATACGAAGAATAGCGGCGTGTTGTTTCTAGCTGGATGCTTGGAACTGTGTTCTTTCATCCGATGAATATTATTTTTTGGTTTAAAGGGGAGTAACATATGTGGAAACATTCACAAGGGAGATTACTTTTCGGTGTATTTGTTTTTCGGAAGTATCCGCTTTATAGAGTCGTGAAAGCCAGAGAATATTCATATAAGTGATCTGTCTATTGGGTAACCATTCTCTGGTTACATATTGACTTCTATTGTTTTCCTTCTTTTAGAATTGATCGTCTGATAGTGACAGCCTTAAATCTTTGATGGAATGTGTTTGTCAAAGAAGAACTGTCATTCAATAAAAGTTGTGGGAATGCCCAGTCGGATCTGGGCGGATGCCCAACCCGGTGAACGTACTGGGCCGGCCGGAGTGGCCGAGCGGTTCTAGGCGCTACAGTCTGGAACCGCGCGACCGCTACGGTCACAGGTTCGATCCTGCCTCGGGCATGGATTTGTGTGATGTCCTTAGGTTACTTAGGTTTAAGTAGTTCTAAGTTCTAGGGGACTGATGACCTCAGAAGTTAAGTCCCATAGTGCTCAGAACCATTTGAACGCACTGGCAACACATTTTTAATGTAGAGGAATGTAAAGTTATACGCTAAGAGAAATTTACCACCCTTTGTCTACACGATTAACAAGTTGGAGTGAGTCGTACTATAATAATACATTCAGGTAAAAACTGATGCGTTATAGGTAAAGCAAATGGCCTATTACCAGCATACTGTTAAACTGTTATTTGTCAATGGAAAATACTACTTATTAACGAAATATCGCTAAAATTTGTATATCCATAGCAGCCCGAATTAACAGGGGACATCGGGTATATACACCGAAGCGCCAAAGAAACTGGTATATGGATGTGTATTCAAATAAAGTGATATGCAAACAGGCAGAATACGTCGCTGCGGTAGACAACCCCTATATAAGACAACATATGCCTGGCACAGTTGTTAGATAGGTTACTGCTGCTACAATGGCAGGTTATCAAGATTTAAGTGAGTTTGAACGTGGTGTTATAGCCGGCGCACAAGCAATGGGATACAGTCATTTTGAATTCTAATGGTGGAAGAAATTTTTATCTCCAGTTTTGCGCGGCAAATAGAAGCGTGAAGTTCTTGATCAAGCAGATCTGCAGTGGCTCATGGAGCAGTATGTCAGACTCTACTTCGTTAGCTGTATGGGAATGTTAAACACAAAGAACCCCTTGATGCTCTTCCAGAGTGGTAGGAAATGTTCCAACTTGGTCTGCTCATCCATGAAATACAGACTGCCGTACACAAAGGCGCTCACGTTCGTACCGTGTTCCTTAACTTCTAGAAAGCATTCCACACAGTTCCACAATGTCGGTTAGTGATCACTATATGAGCATACCGAATTTCTAAGAGATGTAGGGTGTTTCACAATCCCTATTACGGGATTTTGGGCGTGGTAGAGGGGCCTTAAATAAAGTTTCGATAAACAGTTCATGTCCAGAGATGTTCATTTTGGATATAAAATGAGTTTGAAGATCGGATCATTTTCTAATCTCCAGCATCTCAGTACGCACACGAACCGAAAAGAGGGCGCCGTCGATACCCCCTGTTGTAATTATGACATCACAGACCATTTTCATCCGACTGCAGCTACGGCTGCCAGAAAGCTTAAGTACGTTCGCGACTAGGAGGGTCGAGTGTTATGCTCCACGTATGCGCTGCACTCTCGGCTTTGAGGAGGACGTCCTCCGTCATCCGACAGCCCAGTAGGCCTACTTAAAACATTGCGCAAGCCATGGGCTCCTGTACATCATACAGGTCAAAGCTCATTTTCTCGGCTGAGTGCGATCTCCAAACTTATTTTTCATCCAAACGAAACATTTCCTAATCTGAATTCATAATCAAAACTAAATCTACTAAGTCCCCTCTACAGCTCCTAGAAGCCTGAAATAGTAATTGTGAAACAACAAGTGGAGCACAGTACTGTTTTAGGTGGACATTCTGTACTACAACTGCAGTATTTTGCGATTGTTTCTGTGTCCATTAATTTTGCACCATTAGTGTAATCGAACAATAACGGAATTCTCTCGCGGTAGCGTTCTCGCTTCCCGAGCACGGACTCCCGGGTTCGATTCCCGGCGGGGTCAGGGATTTTCACCTGCCTCGAGAGACTGGGTGTTGCTGTGTCGTGTTCATCATCATCCCCATTACGGTCGGAGGAAGGCAATGCAAACCACCTCCGCTACGACCATGCGTAGTACGGCGGTGCGGGTCTCCCGCATCGTACCCTACGCTGCGTCAAGGAGTATGGGACATCATCATCGTCATCACCTATTTACGTGCAATATGTTACATTTATTCACGTTAAGGATGAATTGCCAGTTGCTGCAACAGTCATTGCTCCTCTGAATGTTTTTTCTGCATTTCGCTATAGTAGCAACCTTCCCATTGACAACAGCATCGTCTGCAAAAAACCTCAGAGAACTTCATGTAATATGTTGAGATCAGAAGCACTTTGATGCTTTTTGCTGACGATGCTGTTGTCAGTGGGAAGATTGCTACGCCAGAAGTTGTAGCGAAATGTAGAAAAACATGAAGAGGATCAATGATTGATGTAGGAACTGACAATTCGTCCTTACTGTAAATGAATGTAACATACTGCGCGTAAATGGATGAAAAATTCCATTACTGTTACATTACACTAATGGTGAAAAATTAATGGAAACAGAAACAATCGCAATACACTTCAGTTGTAGTACACAACGCTCACCTAAAACAAATTGTAGGGAAAGCAGATTCCAAGCTGAAATTCATTAGAAAGATCATGAGGAAAAGCAATTCATCCAAGAAAGAAGTGGCTTACAAGACGCATGTTCGACCGAGTCTTGGGTACTGTTCATCGGCCTGCGACCCACACCATACAGGATTAACAGAAGAAGTAGAGAAGATCGAGCGACGAGGTGCCCGTTTCGTCACAGAACTGTTCAGTAATCGCGACTCGCGAGAAGGTTACGGATATGTTCAACAACTTCCAGTGACAGTTCCTACAGCAGAGGCGTTGTGCATCACGGGGGAGGTTGTTGTTGAAATTCCAATACTTTGCTTTCGAAGAGTGAAACTGATCTGACCACACCAGTCATGGTCACGAATTAACTTTGACGTGCCAACGCGGATGCGAGGGTCATCAAGTACAGTTTATTAAAGGCCGATAATTTATTATTGTCATTTTTAACTTGCCTTTTTTTCACATTTGTAGTACTCGAGTCTTTGTAATCAGAATATGAGGAATAATCTAAATATATTAAAACAAAAATCCGATTTCCATTGACACCAACTATCAAAAGGGATGCATCAGAGCTGTTTGATGACTCAGCAGTGATGACTGCGACACTACAGGCTACTTCCCCTCCTACATACCGTACCACTTGGTCGAAAACATCATTCACACACACACACACACACACACACACACACACACACACACACACACACACACACTTTGAATTTTTAATTGTGAAAGATACTAGTCGTCATTGTGAGTCTTCTACAAGAGACAAAAGTATACATTCAAATATTTTATAGACGTTCGAAATACACTGCCGGTAAAAAATAGTACACCCTTTAGAGGTTTGGCAACGGCCTTACTGCAGCGGATACACCTGTTCCCGAGAGATAACCGAAATTAAGCGCTGTCGGGCGTGACCATCCTGCCGCCATGCACTGTTGGCATTTTTCGGGATGCACTCAGCCTCGTGATGCCAATTGAGGAGCTACTCGACCGAATAGTAGCGACTCCGGTCAAAGAAAACCATCATAACGACCGGGAGAGCAGTGCGCTGACCACAGGCCCCTCCTGTCCGCATCCTCATCTGATGATGACACGGTGGTCGGATGGTCCCGATGGGCCACTTGTGGTCTGAAGACGGAGTGCTATGTGCTGCTTTTAGAGGTTTCCAGTCCACTCAAGATTTATTGTTGCAACAGTGTGTAAGGTGTCAGGCAAATCCAACACCTTCCATGAAAACCCTGACATGATAAGCAAATCCAGTAGTACGTCACATAGCTCCGAATAAATCGGGACATTAAATTAACCAAAGTAATATGAGTAACGAGTGAGCAAATGGAATACCACAGACTACCACAAGAATGCCTAAATGCATGTCATACCTTCCCACCGTGAGACAGACGCAGTTCCGAGGGGAGAAACGAGAACAGAAGCCGAGAGCAGAACCGTGTTAAGTTAGAAGGCCCTACGATAAGGGACGGACACCCACGTCGCCAGCTAACCGTTAGGACCACCCCCCCAGCCCATGTTAAAGTCAGAGCCCTCCAGAAGAACAGTATAGATCTTACGATAACACAAAAAGGGCCACACCACCCGCAAGTTTTAGCGTAAGACTTTTTCGCGTCTCTGTTACGTCAGGACCACCCCCCAGCACATGTTAAAGGCTAGAGAAATCCAGAAGAACAGTATAGATCTTACGATAACACAAAAAGGGCCACCCCAGAGTTTTAGCGTGAGACTTTTTCGCGTTTCTGTTACGTTGCAAACTTTAAAAACCTTGCCCCACCACGAAAAGTATAACGTTTCTCATTGGACAGACAGAATTTCTGTAGGCGGAGCTTAAGGTTAGCATTGAGACCCCTGTTGATCAGATGAAAACACAGCCAGATAGTTTTTTTTAAACCAACTTCGGTAAATTGTAGTAAGGAGAAGTTAAGAGAGAGTTGCTTCCGAGACAGCGAGGTGAGCGGAGCTGTGCTGCCCGCCGCCGCCTGACGAACACCGACATGGTAATGAACGCACGCGATGCCACATAAGAGCGCATAAATCTTCACTCAGAACTGCAGAAGTCTCATCTGTTACACCCCCTTTTTGCGTAATACTAGTGTCGATCGTCAATTAAAGCTCATGGTGTTCACATTTGCCACTTGAAGTAAAAATCTGAAACGCGATGATTTTTCTGTTATATAGTTATTGAGAAGCCACATCAGCCACTGTAATTTACGACAAGTTATATAAGTAATTAAAGATAATTGAGGGTCACTGTAGACCATTTTGATAGTTTTCTCTCTTGTGAAACTTAATTTAAACCTAGATTATACACTCCTGGAAATTGAAATAAGAACACCGTGAATTCATTGTCCCAGGAAGGGGAAACTTTATTGACACATTCCTGGGGTCAGATACATCACATGATCACACTGACAGAACCACAGGCACATAGATACAGGCAACAGAGCATGCACAATGTCGGCACCAGTACAGTGTATATCCACCTTTCGCAGCAATGCAGGCTGCTATTCTCCCATGGAGACGATCGTAGAGATGCTGGATGTAGTCCTGTGGAACGGCTTGCCATGCCATTTCCACCTGGCGCCTCAGTTGGACCAGCGTTCGTGCTGGACGTGCAGACCACGTGAGACGACGCTTCATCCAGTCGCAAACATGCTCAATGGGGGATAGATCCGGAGATCTTGCTGGCCAGGGTAGTTGACTTACACCTTCTAGAGCACGTTGGGTGGCACGGGATACATGCGGACGTGCATTGTCCTGTTGGAACAGCAAGTTCCCTTGCCGGTCTAGGAATGGTAGAACGATGGGTTCGATGACGGTTTGGATGTACCGTGCACTATTCAGTGTCCCCTCGACGATCACCAGTGGTGTACGGCCAGTGTAGGAGATCGCTCCCCACACCATGATGCCGGGTGTTGGCCCTGTGTGCCTCGGTCGTATGCAGTCCTGATTGTGGCGCTCACCTGCACGGCGCCAAACACGCATACGACCATCATTGGCACCAAGGCAGAAGCGACTCTCATCGCTGAAGACGACACGTCTCCATTCGTCCCTCCATTCACGCCTGTCGCGACACCACTGGAGGCGGGCTGCACGATGTTGGGGCGTGAGCGGAAGACGGCCTAACGGTGTGCGGGACCGTAGCCCAGCTTCATGGAGACGGTTGCGAATGGTCCTCGCCGATACCCCAGGAGCAACAGTGTCCCTAATTTGCTGGGAATTGGCGGTGCGGTCCCCTACGGCACTGCGTAGGATCCTACGGTCTTGGCGTGCATCCGTGCTTCGCTGCGGTCCGGTCCCAGGTCGACGGGCACGTGCACCTTCCGCCGACCACTGGCGACAACATCGATGTACTGTGGAGACCTCACGCCCCACGTGTTGAGCAATTCGGCGGTACGTCCACCCGGCCTCCCGCATGCCCACTATATGCCCTCGCTCAAAGTCCGTCAACTGCACATACGGTTCACGTCCACGCTGTCGCGGCATGCTACCAGTGTTAAAGACTGCGATGGAGCTCCGTATGCCACGGCAAACTGGCTGACACTGACGGCGGCGGTGCACAAATGCTGCGCAGCTAGCGCCATTCGACGGGCAACACCGCGGTTCCTGGTGTGTCCGCTGTGCCGTGCGTGTGATCATTGCTTGTACAGCCCTCTCGCAGTGTCCGGAGCAAGTATGGTGGGTCTGACACACCGGTGTCAAGGTGTTCTTTTTTCCATTTCCAGGAGTGTAGATGTGATATGGCATAGGTCATCCTTCGATCCATTGTAGAACTTGGAAACCCACTCAGGGAATATTCGTTCACATTTTTGTTGAACGCAGTTGGTTTTTATCATCCTATATTAAAACATTTCCTTTTATCAATAGTGCAATTTATAAACAACGTTTTGTGAGTAGAATAAAATTTCCAGTGGTAAACTTAACTGCTTTTTCGAAGTTATTTTACCAGGTAACTAAAAATAGGAAAGCCTTGAACCCCTTCCACTAAATTTAGTTAGTATTAAGATTCTTTTACAGAAAGTGCAGTGGAGTTGACGCTAAAATCATTAAGTATTTGGTTATATCATCGCTAGTCTCACTGAACTCTTCTGAATTCTACATGTCATGTGTGGTCTGGCGTCTCCTTACCAGCAACAGGTCCCAGTTTCAAACTAGTCAATTCCCTAAAAACTCGCTCAGAGCGTCGTTGCGCGAAAGTGGTAGGGAGACATGATATAGAACAAACAGACACCACGCAGAATGTTAGAAAATGGCGACCCTGCCAGGATGGTAAAATACCATGATTGAAGGTCGACCACATGCCTAACTAGGTCAGAAAAATATCCTGTTGAAAAATTTTCCTAATAAAAAAATTTTTTTTTTAACGTTATAAATAGTCGAAAACAGTAGCTGCACCGATAGATAGTAAGAAAGTATTCAATAAAAGTGAGACATTCTGGCAGAGACAATAGCATAATTAAGTTATGAATTTTAATATTGTTAGAATTAAGTTCTCTCTCCAATGCAAGCGCACAGGTGGCGGATACATCGTTGACAAGTTGGTTCTGACCAACAAGTAAGTGAATGGTTTGTCAAGTCGTGTGAACAAAAAGTTTATGAAACGCGTGAGATCATATGAGCGCATGTTGACTCGAAGTAGGGCGCGTGAATTGCTTTTAAAACAGAAAATAAGGGATTCGGAAAGATTAGCAATGGCAAATAGAGACCTTGACCGAATCGAGGTAGAGACTCAGCATGAAAATGGACCGAGAATAGAGGACAGTATAACAGACGATGCAGTATCGCGAGAAATAGGACATATAACGCAGCATAACGAGGATAATGTACGCCAAGGCATAGAAACCATAAGTCAGCATACGACAGAGGAGCAGAAAAGAAGAGAGACAGTCGATGAGGATTCTAACATGCGTCTTGAAGACGTAGAACCCATAGTACAAGTAATCAGAGCTCCCTCACCACAGAGTACAAGGAATGCGAGCAGAAACGTGTCACCGCACAGTTCAATGCAATCGGTTGCAAACCAACAATTGGGCGAAAACACAGAGCGTTGGACGTCGGAAGAAAACGCAATAGGACCCACCAATCTGGCAGAATTATTACAATTAATGACGGAAACCATGACAAGACAAAATAAAGAAATTGCGAACTAAATTAAAATTCAGAATGCAGAAATGAGGAAACAAAATGCAGAAACCACGAGTCAAATGCGTGAGATTAAAGAACAAAACAAACAAAACTCAGTTACACCTAAGTCGTATTGAAGACGAGGCAAAAGAATCTCGAGAAGTGATAGGAAACTTAATAACAGGTTACAATCAATTGAGAACAGACGTTGACAAGGTACAAGTGGACGTACAAACATTGCGTAATGACACTCAGGACGAGATCAAAACATTACGTAACAAGACCCAGGTAGAAGTAAAGAAACTAGAGAAACAGATAAACGTAATTGCTAGACAAGCAGCAGGTAGAGCGCGTGAAATTGTTGAAAACAGTGTACTACACAAACGCATCACAAAAGCAGCGCTGAAAAGATATGATAACCGCATAGTCAAAATAGAAGCGCAAACGAAGCAACAATGTCATAAATTGCGAACAGAGTTGTTGCAAACCATTGAAGAGCGTAGTGAACAGGATCGAACAAGCACAAAGTCTGCAACCACATCCGTATCTGTAACAGCACCGGAAAAACAATCAATTAACGAAGAAATTACGCATTTGCGATTCCAATCACAGGCGGAAAGTGAAATCAGACAGCCTGCACAGCAACAAACACGTTTCGAAATTCTTGATGAACAAACGTCATCACAAACACATGCGAAACCACAAATGTATGTTTCAAGACAGTTTGGATCGTGCAATGAAGCAGCAAGGTCAGCCAGACAAGATGCCGAACCAATACCTGACAATGGAAAACCAGGTCGCGAAGAGTACAGTGCAATGCATTCAGCTACACGTTCACAACCGATGGAAGAAAATTATTGCGTACAACTCCAACGATACTACGCAAGGGTAGGCAAAAGTTACAGTGGACAATATCCAATGGATCTACCACAACCGGAAAGAACGACGGGTGAAATGATCAGAAACGAAAGTGGCGAAGAATCGCGAATTTCATATGGAACTATGACAAAGTACGACAACCATCATTTCCTCACAGTCAGAAAAATTCAACACTTTCGAGAAGGAAACTCATTACATCCACGAACTTTTATTGATCAATTCCGAGTAAAATTACCAGAACACTGGGCGCTAACACACAACTTAGTCTTTATATGTGCACATATATCAGGGGCAATCGCAGAAACCATGCAGAATGTTGCAGCGACATGCCGATCGTACGAAGATTTCAGAGAGAAGTTTCTCTCGCGATACTGGTCCAGCGAAGCACAGAACAGAGTGAAATACGAATTATTACACAAACCATATTTTGCAAATTCAGGAGAGAAGAGTCCCGTGAATATTTTCCAATTAATGGCAAAGAAAAATCAATGCTTAGATGTACCATACAGTGACGGAGAGTTGATTAAATTATGCGTGATGAAGCTACCATTGAAATACCAGCAATCATTAGTAGGTGGCGGAGGCAATGACGTCGAAGCATTTAAAGGTATTCTAAGGGAACTAGAGTTCATATTTTCGGAAGATGACGCAAGAAAAAGACGAAGCGCACGTGAAAACAAAATCAAAAAGCAATGGAGTCCACAAGACACAGTACGAAGAAACAATAATTACGAATCACGTGATAACTTCGCACCAAGAAACGACAATAGATTTCAACAAAGAACTGGTTATGGATTTAGAAGAGAATATGGCACTAACTATAATTCACCCAGGAACGGCAACAACTATTACAAAGGGAATAACGACCACCGGAACGGGTACTGGATAACCAATAGACCGACAAATTATCAACAAAGAAACCACTATCAACAAGCTGGACAAGAAAAGAGAATACAGATAGAAGAGGTGGAGGTAAGATCACCAAACTCCGATAAACGTTCGAATTGACAGCTAAGCGCCCATGCCAAAGAGCATGACGCACCGACCCAGGACAATTGCAGCACCTTGAACAGAGAAGTAAAAATCTTATCACGAGAAGAGAAGAAGGAAGAAACAAATCCGCAGGGACCAGATGAAAACGAAGACAAGGAAATAACAATATCGTGTTGGGACGAAATTAATTGGGAGAATACTGACGAGGAAGATGAATTACCAGAGGCATGCACAACGAATATAAGAGGAAAGGACGAAGTCATGAGTATTGCAGAGCTATTTGAGATGGAAACCAGGGAAAGCGAATTCAATGAGGATAATGTGCAGTCGACATAAGTTGAAAATAAGTTACTAGTGGGCACACAACCCAACGTATATAATGAAGGAAGTTATGAAGCGATAATTAGAGCATTTATATGCGATTATGTGGAAGTAGCGACGAAGAAGGAGAAGATAGACGAGGATGAGGAAAAAGTAGAGGATGTTGAAGAAAGCGTAAATGAAGGAAGAAATAGAGAAGAGGAAATAAAAGAGAGAGAAGCAGCAGTCGAAGATTATCCTACAGAAAGTTCGAATCCACTAGGGAAATTCCTAAAAAGACTCATGTATGGTTCAGTGGAGGATTCGTTGATGCAAGAAGAAGAAGAACAGAACCAACCCTTTCAAATTCAACCAATTGTGAAGGCCATGGTAAAGCATATCCCAGTCAATATTGTAACTGATAGCGGAAGTGAGCTGACTGCGATCTCAGAAAATTTATTCATGCAGTGTAATGCCAATGAGGAATTGCCAGTTCTGAAAACATGTAAGATTAAAGTAAGAGGTCCTATTAGAAACAATGCTGCGGAAGTTACGAGACAAACAAGGTTAACTCTTTCGTGTCAAGGTCAAAAGATCGAGGCCAACTTCGTGATTATACCTAAACCAACTGTAGATTTGATTATAGGTGCAGATTTTTTAAATGAGAGACGAGCGATAATAGATATGGGGAACGGTAGCGTAACATTCGGGAATGTCACACTTATCTTTGAGCAAAAGGTAAAATTAGAAGAAATACCAGTTATGAACAAACAATTAAAAATGATGCGAGATAAAGAGGATGAATTAGAATGGTATGCGCAAAAGGGGGAATCGCCTCAATTCATGTTAGAAGTTCATAAAGAAATTGACGAAAAATTGCAAGAAGTTCAAGGTATTTCGGAACACAGTAAAAGAGAATTAGAGGGTATTTTATGAGATAAAGCAGAGGTATTTTTACCTAAGACTGGCAGTATTAAACACTTTCAGTACAAGTTTGAAGATTAATGTTATTACTGGTAAATAATCAGCACAATATTTCAAGATTATGTTGTAGATAAGATCGTCAGGAGAAAGAAGAATGAAGAGAGAGGAAGGTGGGAAAAAGAAGGTAGTTTCAATAAAAACAAAAACAAAAATAACACCATTAGTAGCATAGATTAAGGTGAAGGGATAAAGCGTAGATAGTCTAACAGCATGAAATACTAAAATGCTATACACCACGACAATACACAAAAATAAAAAACGAATTTGAGGATTATTTTAGAAGTTAAGACTCAAAATATCTTAGAATTTTTGTAGGCGGAGCTTAAGGTTAACGCTGAGACCCTGATTGGTCAGATGAAAATGCAGCCAGATAGTTTTTTTTGAACCTACTTCGGTAAATTGTAGTAAGAAGAAGTTAAGAGAGAGTTGCTTCCGAGACGGCGAGGTGAGCGGAGCTGTGCTGCCCGCCGCCCCCTGACGAACACCGACAGGTAATGAACGCACGCGATGCCGCATAACAGCGCATAAAGCTTCTCTCAGAACTGCAAAGTCTCATCTGTTACACCCCCTTTTTGCGTAATACTAGTGTCGATCGTCAATTAAAGCTCATGGTGTTCACATTTGCCACTTGAAGTAAAAATCTGAAACGCGATGATTTTTCTGTTACATAGTTATTGAGAAGCCACATCAGCCACTAATTTACAACAAGTAATTAAAGATAATTGAGGGTCACTGTAGACCATTTTGATAGTTTTCTCTCTTGTGAAACTTAATTTAAACCTAGATTATAGATGTGATATGGCATAGGTCATCCTTCGATCCATTGTAGAACTTGGAAACCCACTCAGGGAAATTCGTTCACATTTTTATTGAATGCAGTTGGTTTTTATCATCCTGTATTAAAACATTTCCTTTTATCAATAGTGCAATTTATAAACAACGTTTTGTGAGTAGAATAAAATTTCCAGTGGTAAACTTAACTGCTTTTTCGACGTTATTTTACCAGCTAACTAAAAATAGGAAAACCTTGAACCCCTTCCACTAAATTTAGTTAGTATTAAGATTCTTATACAGGGAGTGCAGTGGAGCTGACGCTGAAATCATTAAGTATTTGGTTGTATCATCGCTAGTCCCACTGAACTCTTCTGAATTCTACATGTCATGTGTGGTCTGGCGTCTCCTTACCAGCAACAGGTTCCAGTTTCAAACTAGTCAATTCCCTAAAAAACGCGCTCAGAGCGTCGTTGCGCGAAAGTGGTAGGGAGACACGATATAGAACAAACAGACACCACGCAGAATGTTAGAAGTGCATATGGAGAACATGGTTCAAATGGCTCCAAGCACTATGGGACTTAACACTCAGGTCATCAGTCCCCTACACTTAGATCTACTTAAATCTAACTAACCTAAGGACATCACACACATCCATGCCCAAGGCAGGATTCGAACCTACGACCATAGTAGCAGCGCGGTTCCGAACTGAAGTGCCTAGAACCGCTCGGCCACAACGGCCGGCTGGAGAACATGAAATGATTACATTTACAGATCAATAGCACAAGCGGTTCGGAAATCATAGTTATGGGCCCATGCGGAAACACACATATTAGTACAGGGCGGAGCCTCCCTGGGTGGCAATGCAGGCGCTGACTCTGGCATCCAGTCGATCGTACAGATGTCCAATACTGTCCTGAGATACGTTATACCAAGCGCATTCAACCTGTTCAGGTAGTTCTGTAAGTTGTCGGTTGACTAGCCTCACGAGTCACTTCTCGTCTCATCATATCCAGCACGTTCTCTATTGGAGAGAAGTCTTGAAATCGTACTGGCCAGTGAAGTTGCTGTACGTCTTGCAGAGCACGTTGAGTTCCACAGGCAGTGTGTGGGCGAGCATTCCCCTGCTGAAACGACACATCACCCTCCTGTAACAAGAACGGTGAAAGAACGAGTTTCTGCACATACCTGGCGCTGGTTAGGGACCCTCCAGAATCATTAAAGGTGAACGAGAGTTGTAACTTGTCGCACCCCAGACCACGAGGCCAGTGTGTCTCGAATGAACGCACTCTACGAGACAGTGCTTACTAGGTCTACGTTGTACATACAAACGACGATCACTTGCGTGCCGACAGAGTCTGCTTTCATCGCTGAAGACAACTGCGCGCCGTTCAATCCTCCAAATGATCTTCTGACGGCACCGGTTGAGCTGTGCTCATCGATGCTGTGGCATGAGTGGTGGACATGTTAGAGATGTGCGTTCCCGTAGTCCCACTGCTAAAAACCGGTTTGCAACAGTTCGTGTTGGCACGTTCTGGCTCACAAGCCCTCTTATCTGTGCTGTGATAGCTGTACGATCTTCCACTGACACCCTTACAATGCGACGATCCTGGCGGGCGTCTTTGCTGCGAGGACGTCCAGAAGCTCGTAAATGGGTGTGAAAATTTTCACGTGGCTACTGATACCACAATCGACGCACAACTGACGCAGCACTTCCAATTTGCGTAGCAGTTCTCCGAAAGGACCATCCCGATTCTCGTGAGGTCACAATTTGAGCCTCAGTTGGCTGTAGGAATCTAGAGTGCGTCTCCGTGGCATCGTTCCCTGCTTGCTTCACACGTTTGCACCGCACTGAGCGTTCTGGCTGTCAACATTCACTATTAAAGGGTAGACACAGGTGGCGCTATGGTAATTGTGTCACTACGCTACCTGTTGGCGGACGACGTTGAAACCATTATCAGTACATCTACTATCACCCAGGTGGCATATGCCGTCTTCGCATCAAAATCGAAGGTGTATTTTCAAGTATACTTATTTTTTTCTGGCGCTCTGTTTAATATGAAACAATTGTTTGCAACATTTATGTTCTGCGATCTGCATGGAATATCATAGACCAGGGGATCCCAGGCGGTGGTACACGTACCACTGCTGATACGCAAGGACATTTCAAGTGGTACGTGTACAAGGAAACAACTACAACTAGTCTCTTACGTTACTTTATTTTTAAAGTCAGGTAATAGAAAACAAGTTGATAAAAGCAGCATCTGTATTATGTTGAAGAAAATGAGTTTAGCTCAGAATGTTTGTTGCGCACTGTGCGCAGGACACAGGAAGGTCGGCTTGTACTCTCCTCACCTCTCCCTTCGTTAGTCGTCGCTGCCTTGACCAGAAATAATTCATATACTTCTAGAACAGACACCATTGATGACCTGCAGCCGTCTAGAACGAAATTATAATTATATATTAATACCTTCAGCTCTTGACGGGCGTTGATATACATCAATATGGACAGGTGAAAATGTGTGCCCCAACCGGGACTCGAACCCAGGATCTCCTGCTTACATGGCAGATGCTCTATCCATCTTTTTTTCTTTTTTTTTTTAATTCTCATTTTGTTCGTTGTATGTGCTCGGGGCGGGCGTCACAAGACACTGCTTTCAGTTCGTCGTTGATCCATTAACTCAGTTTTTTTTTTTATTACAGAGGGCAGCGAACCCCCTGACCGAACACGAGGGCACAGAGGACGATGCGACTACAGAGACTATCTAGCGCACGCCTCCCGCGAGACCCACATTCTCACCTTATATGTCCACACACTACATTCATAGTGTCCCTACCGAACACACTCATTAGTCGTGGAAAACATTGTTACCTAATCCCGTAAGAGTTCGGGTAATGTGTGTGCATCCGCACAGAAGAAGAAGGTCATGGGCGGTATTGCCAGATCTACACGGTGGTCCAAAAGTCCGGAAACACCCTGATAAAATCCAAATGGAGTAGCAAACAAGGAAACAGAGTCCCTGCACACGAGGAACGGGAAGAGGGAAACTTTATAGGCTATGCCACCAACATGGCGGCTATCTTGAAAACCACCATCTTGGATTCAACTCCAAAATTTCAAATGGGAATGTGGTCATGTGACATGTCAAACAGATAGAGAATTTCACCAGAAAAACAATGCCGTTTCGTTCTCGGGCTATACCCAATTACTTGCGGCAGCAGTGGGACGCTCGGCGGCGTATTACGTACTGAGAAGTCATAAAATGGCGTCTGAAACGGTGCAAAGTGACTATCCCATGCCTGATATTTTACATGTGTTTAAATGTTAGGTAGCATTTACTCATGCTAACGTTTTAATCGTTGTTTCCTTATTTACAGATTACAAAATGTCCTTAACACATGAAGAACGCATTGAAATCATCTTGATATCAGGAGAAAGAAGCACACGGGTCATTACTGAGACTTTCAACAGTCGTCACCCAACCACATAGCCCATCACTCACAGCGCAGTTGCCAAGCTTTTGGCCAAATTCCGAGCAACAGGTTCTGTCGCAGATAAACCTAAGGCTGGAAGACCAAATTTCGCCACCGATGGAGCAACAACAATGAGCGTGTTGGCATCATTTAGCAAGAGTCCGCAACGGAGTACTCGTCGCCTGTCACAAGAATGTGGGGTTAACCGTACCACTATACTGCGAATTTTATCGCAGCACAAATGGCACCCGTACAAAATTCAGCTGCTCCAACACCTGAACGAGTATGACCCAGACCGTCGGGTACAGTTCGCAGAATGTGTGACACAGCAGCTG
Source organism: Schistocerca serialis cubense (assembly GCF_023864345.2). NCBI lineage: Eukaryota > Metazoa > Arthropoda > Insecta > Orthoptera > Acrididae > Schistocerca > Schistocerca serialis. The sequence goes on along the minus strand of NC_064641.1, from coordinate 359,224,856 downwards.
CAGATAAACCCGCGTTTCCCGTATTAGGTGCTGTTCAGTGATGAAGCCAATTTCTTTATCAATGGTGAAGTGAACAAGCAGAATCACAGATACTGGTCCGACACAAATCCGCACTGGATATATGCTTCCAAAACGGTCGACTCACAAAAAGTGACGGTCGGGTGTGGTGTGTGGGGTACCAAAGTCGTTGGACCTTTTTTCATTGATGGTAAGTTAACAGCCAACGGTTATCTGAGGTTATTCGATGAAGAAGTGTTTCCCTCGTTGTTAACGGAGAACGGGACATTTCCGGAATTCTTCCAGCATGATGAAGCCCCACCACATTATGAGCACAATGTGTTCTGTCGCAGATAAACCTAAGGCTGGATGTGCAGTTCCCTCAAAAGTGGATTGGTCGTAGGGGTGCTGTGGAGTGGCCACCACGTTCACCAGATTTGACTCCTTTGGATTTTTATCTTTGGGGTCACGTCAAATCACTGGTTTATTCTATGAAAATACGGGATTTTCATCATCTAAAGCAGCGCATTGTTGATGCGTGTGGTCCAGTTCAGCCAAATGTGTTGGTCAAAGTTCATCAGGACTGGGTTCGGAGGATAGCATTAACAATCCAATATAACTGACAACATGTCGAGCCATTCGTATGACTGTTGGTGGTCTCTCGGGACTGTGTAACATCGGCGTAATGTCTCTTCGGCACATGACACACATGCTGCCGAGCGTCCAACCGCTGCCACATCTAAATGGCTATAACCCGAGAATGAACAAAGCTATGTTTAAAATAACAACGGCATTGTTTTTCTGGTGAAATTCTCTATCTGTATGATATGTCACATGACCACATTCCAATTTGAAATTTTGGAGTTGAATCCAAGATGGTGGCTTTCAAGATGGTCACCATGTTGGTGGCATAGCCTATAAAGTGAAAGGGTACAGTACCGCCCAACACTGAAAATAGGTGCGAAATTCTTGTCAGAACAACACATTTTTTGTGTAAAAGTAACTCAATTTCAATTAATACAGCGAAGCCGGATACCAGTGTGGGAAAGAATGACAATTTATTTATTTAATTGATCACATGTGCACTCCCTCAAAATAAATCCCTACATCCAGTTTGGTGAGATCTGTGAAAGGAATGAATGTATGGTCGTCTGCTAACCACAGATAGTGAATCGGAATATATGATCATCTTTGAGTCGATCCTTTGGCTACCTTTGGTGAGACCAAAGAGATGGAAGTTACCAGAGCTTTGAGCGTCTGAAATGTGGCTGACCAATAAGGTAGCAGGGTGCTTCTCCCACTTCGAGAGAGGTGCGAGAGAATCAGAATACGGCCATGTTTCAGCACTCTGCCGCTGAACCTTCTGCTGTAAAGACCTGTTTTTTTGTTGTGCTCCGGAATGAAAGAGTGGAGGCATGGTATGGATGTGGAATATTTAAGAGTAGTTAGAATTAATAATTTCTCTTTCACAGGACCTTTTGTGGGGAAAATTACAAAGTGAGGCAGGTAATTTTAAGGGGATTGTAGTAAACCAACGGTCACAAAGAGCCCACGTGTAGATATAAGTTGAGATACTTCCGTGAGCTTAAGCTGAAATATTTAAGAATTAATAGCGTGTGTACAATAAGCTGAAATATTTAAGAATTAATAGCGTGTGTACAATAAGCTGAAATATTCAAGAAATAGCGTGTGTATCATAAGTTGAAGTATTTAAGAAATATCATTCCGTGTGACGCTGAATTTAAACTCTGAGAGAGAATCAAGGTGAGTCGGCCGTTTTTCCAGCAACGCCACATGGCTTGCATTGCACAGGAAGACGTGCGTTTATCTCCAGAGTTCACATTAGGAAAGTAGAAATTACAAAGTGGGGCAGTGTCGTGTGAAACTGGGATAAATATTGATTGAAGTGGGAAAGCGGAAAGTGATGAAGTTGTAACCGTTCTTTGTGTAATATTTCATATTGTTGTGTTGTGTATGTCTTGTAATTTGGGTATGTGTGTTTTGCATGGGAGTAGCAAGGTAGTTTCGAAAGATTTGTGGGTATGCCTGTTCCTTCTGTATCGCTCGATCTGGAGGAAAGTTTCGTGAGGATTATTGTGAGAGGCGAAGTGTGAGGTATAATAAAAGATCCACCATCCGATCCAGGGAGTGCACTGTTGCGGTAAATAGATTACGAGACCATAGTATAGAGATTCACTAACGTAAAGCCATGCCCACTGGGCGGAATTTCTCATGTGATTTTGTTGTAGGTTGTAGAATTTGTGTGTTTAGGAATAAATCAAATAGTGAAAAGAAAGAGATTGGTGGCTTTTTTCATTAAATTGTATGTTATCGTAATGTCCCGAATTTATATAAAAGCCGTTAAATCAAAGACAATAGGTAAATGTGGTATTGCCAGTGCGTAGTGTACAGTCAGAGTTCTATAAATCACTGATAGTCAGATGCGTGTTTCCGTTGCGTATTATTCATACAGGAGGATAATTTGTAACTAAATAGTAAGATACGAGAATTCATGTTGCTCGATAAATTAAGGAAGATTCCACTCGCTTGGCAAACCACTCATCTTGCAGGCCTGACTGCTTGATGCCACAGTATGAGAAAGGCAAGTGGGTGCCTCTCAAAAGTTTCCCCCTTCCCATTCCTCGTGTGTAGGGACTCTGTTTCCTTGTTTGCTACTCCATTTGCATTTTATGAGGGTGTTTCCGGACTTTTGGAACACCCTGTATATTACTTCATGGATGTAGACAAGAGTGCAGACTACGCCACCTATACTTTTCCACATCTCTGCCACAGTCGTCGCTCAACCTTCTGTACTCTCTCCTCCCCCCCCCCCCTTTCTCTTCCTAACTCACGGCACAGTTCCTAAAAAAGCGAGTCCGCTATAGTGGTACACCCAAATTTCTAAAAATATCGAGTGCAACGCAGAGGCAAAAAGTCTGGGAAACTCTGTCGTCGACTGTGTGGCCATACCACATTGATATATTTAGAGCAATTTTATAGGTCCACATAAACCTTGTTCCCAAAGATTAAAGGCATGTAAATATGAAAACGACAAAATATTCAGAGAGGCAGTTTCTTTTTTAAAAATCCAGTACAAAGTCAATGAAAATGGCAGTGATTTTGCGTTATTCACCGTAATTACGTTAACAGTTGCGAATCTTAATGGGATTTGCGGAAGGCGTTACGAACGGAGCGTCAACCAGGATACTTCTACTGGCAACCTCAGAGCTATGGCAGTAGTTTCTCCAGTTAGAATATAGTGTGACATTCGAGAATCCTTCCAGTTCGAACACTGAGAGGTCTACACCTAAAGGCACGAAATTTTCTTCGTCTGCATCCATACTCTGCAAACCATTCTGAACTGCAATGTATTGTGTTCTCTACTAGGTATTAGGTCTTCTTCCTGATCCATTCACGCATGGAGTGCAGTGTGTAGACCCAGGGAGTTGTTGTCTCTACGGGAGCAGGATGCCGAGCACGGATTGCAGAAGTGTGGCCCGGTGTAATGGCCGACGACATCACTGGCACAGTGTTGGTTGTAAACATGTTTATTTCGGAATTCATAAAATGGAAACAGCTTCTCCGTGGCGTTGACTGAAACCGGCAGAGAGGCCCAGAAGGCCGGAAGTTGCTGACTCGTCCCTCTCAGCGGCGTCGGCGTTGCATGCCGTCTCGCGAAACGACCACGACGAGAATATAACAGAAATTAGCTCTCATTAGCAGGCTTGCCAATGGCTGTTCTACCCACGCATCATTACTGAGTGGAATAGGTGAGCGGGGAATCATAGTGGTACCAAAGGTACCCTCGGTCACACGCTCCTCCGCTAGACCGTTGCTTAGGATGGCTGTGTGGGACCCCCACAGCTACCCTCAACACTCCTTTCCGGGACCATGGAGCGCGGCCACGTGTCCCTCGACTGACGGGCGACCGTGAGAAAAATGGACCGTTGCGTCCGCCGTGCCACACAGGCGTAGCATAGATAAAGGCTCGGGACCATTTTGCACATCAGACTGCCGATGCTGTGACCATTTATAAAAGTAATAATACCCATGTAGAAAAATGATGCCAGTTAAACAGTCTACAACCGATGAATTCCTAGCGCTGCCGCATCGAATTAGGGGAGACCGGGGAAATGTTGTTGTTGTGGTCTTCAGTCCTGAGACTGGTTTGATGCAGCTCTCCATGCTACTCTATCCTGTGCAAGCTTCTTCATCTCCCAGTGCCTACTACAACCTACATCCTTCTGAATCTGCTTAGTGTATTCATCTCTTGGTCTCCCTCTACGATTTTTACCCTCCACGCTGCCCTCCAATACTAAATTGGTGATCCCTTGATACCTCAGAATATGTCCTACCAACCGATCCAAAAAAAATGGTTCAAATGGCTCTGAGCACTATTGGACTCAACTGCTGAGGTCATTAGTCCCCTAGAACTTAGAACTAGTTAAACCTAACTAACCTAAGGACATCACAAACATCCATGCCCGAGGCAGGAGTCGAACCTGCGACCGTAGCGGCCTTGCGGTTCCAGACTGCAGCGCCTGTAACCGCACGGCCACTTCGGCCGGCTACCAACCGATCCCTTCTAGTCAAGTTGTGCCACAAACTCCTCTTCTCCCCAGTTCTATTCAATACCTCCTCATTAGTTATGTGATCTACCCATCTAATCTTCAGCATTCTTCTGTAGCACCACATTCCGAAATCTTCTATTCTCTTCTTGTCCGAACAATTTATCGTCCACGTTTCACTTCCGTACATGGCTACACTACATACAAATACTTTCAGAAACGACTTCCTGACACTTAAATCTATCCTCGATGTTAACAAATTCCTCTTCTTCAAAAACGCTTTCCTTGTCATTGCCAGTCTACATTTTATATCCTCTCTACTTCGACCATCATCAGTTATTTTGCTCGCCAAATAGTAAAACTCCGTTACTACTTTAAGTGTCTCATTCCCTAATCTAATTCCCTCAGCATCACCCGAGATAACTCGACTACATTCCATTATCCTCGTTTTGCTTTTGTTGATGTTCATCTTATATCCTCCTTTCAAGACACTGTCCATTCCGTTCAATGTCATCGGCGAACCTTAAAGTTTTTATTTCTTCTCCATGGATTTTAATACTTACTCCGAATTTTTCTTTTGTTTCCTTTACTGCTTGCTCAATATACAGATTGAATAACATCGGAGAGAGGCTACAACCCTGTCTCACTCCCTTCCCAACCACTGCTTCCCTTTCATGCCCCTCGACTCTTGTAACTGCCAGCTGGTTTCTGTACAAATTGTAAATAGCCTTTCGCTCGCTGTATTTTACCCCTGCCACCTTCAGAATTTGAAAGAGAGTATTCCATTCAACATTGTCAAAAGCTTTCTCTAAGTCTACAAATGCTAGAAACGTAGGTTTGCCTTTCCTTAATCTTTCTTCTAAGATAAGTCGTAAGGTCAGTATTGCCTCACGTGTTCCAATATTTCTACGGAATCCAAACTGATCTTCCCCGAGGTCGGCCTCTACCAGTTTTTCCACTCGTCTGTAAAGAATTGGCGTTAGTATTTTGCAGCCGTGATTTAGTAAACTGATAGTTCGGTAATTTTCACATCTGTCAACACCTGCTTTCTTTGGGATTGGAATTATTATATTCTTCTCGAAGTCTGAGGGTATTTCGCCTGCCTCATACATTTTGCTCACTAGATGGTACAGTTATGTCAGGAGTTGTCTACTCCCGGGGCCTTGTTTCGACTTATGTCTTTCAGTGCTCTTTCAAACTCTTCACGCAGTATCGTATCTTCCATTTCATCTTCATCTGCATCCTCTTCCATTTCCATAATATTGTCGTCAAGTGCATCACCCTTGTATAGACCCTCTATACACTCCTTCCACCTTTCTGCTTTCCCTTCTTTGCTTAGAACTGGGTTTCCATCTGAGCTCTTGATATTCATACAAGTGGTTCTCTTTTCTCCAAAGGTCTCCTTAATTTTCCGGCCGGCCGGAGTGGCCGTGCGGTTCTAGGCGCTACAGTCTGGAACCGAGCGACCGCTACGGGCGCAGGTTCGAATCCTGCCTCGGGCATGGATGTGTGTGACGTCCTTAGGTTAATTAGGTTTAATTAGTTCTAAGTTCTAGGCGACTGATGACCTCAGAAGTTAAGTCGCATAGTGCTCAGAGCCATTTGAACCATTTTTTTAAAATTTTCCTGTAGGCAGTATCTATTTTACCCGTAGTGAGATAAGCCTCTACATCCTTTCATTTGTCCTCTAGCCATGCCTGCTTAGCCACTTTGCACTTCCTGTCGATCTCATTTTTGAGACGTTTGTATTCCTTTTTGCCTGCTTCGTTTACTGCATTTTTATATATTCTCCTTTCATCAATTAAATTGAATATTTCTTCTGTCACCCAAGGATTTCTACTAGCCGGGGAAATACCGACATACAAGGCAGTACCGAAACGATCGTTTTTTTTATTCATCTGAGTCAGCGGGAGATAGCGCTGCAGTATAGCGGATGATGCCAGAAGCAGGACGAAGAGACGATGAGTCCTTGGGAAAGACAGTCATATTGTGGCGCTAGAATTTAATTTTTGTTGAGTTGTGATGTTAGTTTTGGTTTATTTTAAACAGAGGTAAGCTCTTAAATACCTTTCTAACGGTAATAATTATAATGTAGGTAGACTCTATGTTTGCTAGTCAGGGGCGGTGCCAAGGGAGTATCATATTACACTGGATAAAATGACTTCAGAAATCAGCGAATATATTACTCCAACAGATTCAATGATTTTTTAATAATTATTTTATATTAAAGAATAAGAGCGGCAAATAGCTTACTGTCTAAATCAATAAATATCATTTAACTTAAATTGGCGTCTTATTATCTGTTAATACACATTTATTACACTGAACTCCAAGACAGTTACCAAAAACTACTTTACGCAACACCAAATTTTACCAATTTGTCGGTGGAGAATCCCAAGTCTCCTTTTGTTAAGCGATATTCCATTTCCCCAAACCCCTCCCCCCCCCCCCCCTGTCATTAGCCCACCCGCTCCTTGACCGACTTCTAGAATCGCCCCTGCTCCTAATGCATCTTTAACCATGGTTTTGTAACTTTCCGAGCATTAGCAAAACCATTAAAGGCTCGTCTCTGTTTGTTGTGTGAGTGAGGTAAATATCCACAAATGAATATGAGCGATATCGACAGTTTGTCGATATTTCCCCATGTTTTACACTTCAGAAAAAGCCGTTTGAAACTTAAGTAGGGTCTTATATCTAATTTCAGATGGCAAGGACAAGAAAAGCAAAATAGAGAGGCATAAATGGACTGAAGAAACCCAGAGTAAAGGTGTTAAGTTTATTGAAGTCAAGGAGATCACTGAACAGCGTTACAAAGGAGCTGAACATACTAAAAATTACCTTTTAAGATCGATTCAAACAAGAAACCTTCCTTGGGGAGAGGATCTGTTTTTACTTGTGAACAAGAACAAGAATTAATCAACCATGTGACTACATTGGTAGACTGTTATTCAACGGCATTTTCCTGGTTAGCCTGCTGCGAATTCCCTATGGCCTTACGCAAGAACTGAGCGTTATGCAGAGTTTCAATAAAAGTACCAAAATGGCTGGATAAGACTGGGTTCAAAAAGGTAAAACCTAAAAGGAAGCTTACGAAAACCATCAAACAAGTATCAATAGAGCTGTACGTTTCAATAAATCTGAAGTTGGTTTCTTTTTTCCGAACATGAAGACCGTTTTCAAAAAACATGTCGCGTCGCATTTTGATACATATTAGGATAATAGAATGTGTTGCTTTCTTGGAAAAAGAATTTCATTCTGTCTGTACTCCATACTGTTGTGTAAGGGTGTCGATATTATCCAGGTACGCCTACTCCCGACAATACTGACACGTTTCAGACTTGAACAAATGTTTGTATAGCTGCGAAGAAATTCATCACCTGTAGATTTTTCTGGTGCAGTTGGGTGAGAGAAGGTGCCATAACTTTTTCCACGCAAGTGGCAGATTCCAAAACAAATCCAAACATCTCTGGAGGTTTCCATACTCTCCAGCCTCTCCTACTTAACCTGAGCTTCTGTTTTCGTCACCCGTTTGATACATTTACGAGTTAATAACCTTTAACAGCTACCGAATTAGCAAAAACGATGGCAGCATCGTCGCAGACACAGACCAAGAGCAACACCCACAAAAAGTATAGTTTCAGTGGCACACTGCTCTTATGATTACGGATTACACACTACAGTCTGGCCACCTTTGTTTACATAAGTTTCAACCGTTAAAATGCTAACAGTATGTAAACTTAATTGTACACAGCTGTAGCGAAACGTACATTCCAGTATCGACAACTGCGTCACATGTAACTTTTATGTTGCAGGTATCCCCCAGCCGCGCCTCTCCCGGTTATTAGCGTACACGTTCCGCAGTTCGTAATGAAGCTACATGTTTACTCCCTTGCAAACTAGTCAGACATGCGCAAGTGTCTGCGACTGCTGGCGGCCCGTGGTGGTGAGTGACACACTGCGTTCACCGGTCTCGCGTTAACACCTTCCGTCGCCAAACCAGTCTCCTAATGCCCTCACGCAGTGGCACTTCGCGGCTAATGCCCCGTTCACTAACAGGTCGCCAAATGTGATAATCCTCCTAGCATTTGGCTCTCCATTACTAGAGTCAGTGCCTCTTCGTTTAAACTGCATCCCACTCTTACCACAAGCCATCTTCACTCACTGTGTCACCAGAAGGGTCTACTTGAACACTCTCACCGCCTTCGGTTGAACAGGGGAATAATCAAAAAAGTGCGGCACCCTCACCACATCTAAGAACGACTGCGTATTGATTTCAAAAAAGAAGAAGATTGCACACAATTTCGCTCATTTTCTTTCTACTGTCGCAAAAAGAAGGCGAAGAAAACTGATATTCACATACATAATTGATACAGAAAGGAATATTATGATAAAAATATGATAAAAATTTTAACTGGCCTTTCAGAATGCATCATTTGCTTTGGTGCCGTAACTACAGTTATCTTTAACAGTGATTAGTGGTATCCAAAATCAAACAATGAATCGGATATTGCGAAAGTACTGAACGATGTGAAGCTTAATCACAAGCCTATTGTCATAAAGCGGAATGAAAATAATGTATTTAGATAAATTGGTAGCAGAAGCGGAAATTTTCTCCATACAATAGTACAGTTAATTGGGGTTATGTTTACCCTCAGCTACTACACACACCAGGTAGCAATGTGAAATGTTCGCTATGACTATGTTCAAGAGCTGTTTTGTGAGTCGGTGTGTGCGGAATTAGTTTTTAATTTAGGTGCGACTAGACACTTCAAAAAGAACAACAAACAACAGGATTAGCGTTGCCATAACGTTACAAATAGCCTCTAGTCCCCTAATGTTACATAATGCCCGTTCCCAACTGGCCGTGGTTGATTGGCTAATGGAGATGGGTGCCTTCAATAACTGCTCACACAACATTACTGATTTACGTAATTTATTAATAATAGTTCACTGAAAAACAAGTCTTAAAACACTTCATAGAAAGGCTGGTTAAATAACTGTTCCTTTGATTAATCGGGTAATAAATTATCAACCAATAACAGTAGCAAACAACAGTTCCAAATAAAAACTTACAGAATCGTAATGGTAGAAAGGTACCTGACAAGCTTCAAAATTCTTCATTTAACACGCAGGTATAAAACATAACCAAAACTCACAATTAGCATATTTGTCAAATTCCAGTATTTATAACCCCCTGAACTACAGCGCAGAACTGACAATTTCAAATCTGTCCAATGAGTAATCCTGATAACAGAAAATTATTTTCACAAATAAAAAACATAAGAACTTTATGACAACACCCATCCGGCATTGGCCACACTTTTACAGAATCGTAAATACCGTTGAAAAGTGACAGCTACTGCTCAGTCTCCACACAGTTAGTAAACTAACACCGCAGAAGTCACTGGAGGTTAATACACGTACCGTATTCCACTGCTTTCTTCTCCAACATCATGACATCCTTATTGTGGGAGAGCATGCTACAGCACAGCGTGTTCAGGTTGGGGCCCACGCTGTCTTGTTTATCTGCCGTGGCAAAACACCCACAAACGACATCGGCCACAGCTCGCCGTAAATTGCGTCCATACAATTGCAGAGCCCACGGCTTATCGTTCCACAGCAGCGTTGAATTCCCAAGCGTCTCGGTTTCACCATCAGTTCATTACCACAGAGTGCCAAAATTATTAATGTTTAGTTCGGACCATCCGGACCCCAACACTCTGCCGTTCTCTCCATCTCGCTCGGTACTCTCCTATCCTCCTCTTCTCGTCGCCAGAGGGCCACTCGCCGCCCCAGCATCTCTGGTGAGGCCAATATCGACCTTAACACTCGTGGCCGGAAGACAATCGTGCCGAAAATCGGCACAGGCGCCAAAGAAAAGATATGGAAAAGTGTTGCTGGTGGCTGATGGGTCATTCCCCGGTACATCCCGTCATCGTCAACGGATTTCAGGTCCAGAGATCTGGGAGGTCAGCCCAGTGGATATCTTTCTTTCACTAGAACAAGTCGATGGGTCGCCTATTATCGTCTACCATCTTTTGCCCTGAGAAGTTGCTCCTCTCTTTTTAGTACCTGTCTCCTGTATTCTAGCGCGAATAGCATTATTTCGACAGTTATCGAAAGTATGAAGAGTCCAACGCTTATCCAACAAGATACTGCCCTACACCAGGATAACATCACTACTTTTTCCCGAATGTTATCGAGGTTATACTTCCTAACACTCAGCCTTGACGAAACTGCGACGAGAATCGTTGTGCGAACAGCAGCGGAGCTCGCAAAGAGCAGACTCCACCATCCATTTGTGCTTCAATTTCGATATTGTTGACTAAACAATAAAACAAGTTTCTCTCCGCGCTATCGTGCATAGATCAGACAGTCAGATATCTGACAACTGCTCTCAGAATTTGATAGGCAATTTATTGGGAAACTGCAACCGAGCAGTAAGCCTTAAGCTCTGCAGGTAACTGTCTTACTATGGTAGCAGCGCTGTATTTAGTCCAACGGCTACGGCGGAAGCAGCAGTTGCACAAGTGATCCTGGACAGTCAAAAACACTTGCTCCTTTAAATTAATTCCTCACTTCGTGCAGTCACAGCAAACTCGCAAAGGCCCACGAAGCTGTCTCCTGAAAACGTATTTTTTGCACAAAATTTCCTCTAGATCCCCTGTCGCAGAAGTTTACATTCCAGGCTCCTTGGCTCGAGTGTCGGCAATGACACGAGGGGTACTGAAAACTAATGCCTCCGAATTTATGCGATAACTCTTAAAGATTTTTTAAAAAAAAGACACTTTATTAACATTCTACATATTTATTCTTTTTGTCAAAATATTTATTTCTCAACGTAGTCACCCTGGCAACGAACGCATTTCTCCCAACGAGGGACAAGTTTGTCGATACCTTCACTGTAGAATGTTTGCTTTGTTGTCGGAGCCACAACCTCATACCTGCTTGCATCGCTTCATCACTATCAAAATGAAATTCTCGAAGGCGTTCTTTAAGTTTTGGAAACAGATGAAAATCGGATAGGGCCAAGTTGAGGTTAGCATCACCGTTTCCATCATTACGTGTACGAACAACCCAAGTCGCACACTACTGATGTAGGTACAATCGTCACCGTACATAGCTTTTATTCTTCTATAGACTTGAATTAGAGGCAGATTTTCTGCGGTTAGAAACTCGATAACAGCACGCTGTTTCTGACGCACCGACATAGTTCCATCACACACCGCCATATTAGAAGCTATAATTCGGAGCCCTCTTGCGTTAGCGAAGCGGGAAAGTCGACCGAGTAATGTACATGACATGTAGTTCCTCTACCGATGTTGAGAACAGAATAAAATATTCAGAGGTATCACTTTACAGCAAGCGCTCGTATTAGTCTTCTTTTTTCAGATGATTACACCAAACCATTTCCTTGCATTCGTAGCCGGCCGCGGTGGCCGTGCGGTTCTGGCGCTGCAGTCCGGAACCACGGGACTGCTACGGTCGCAGGTTCGAATCCTGCCTCGGGCATGGGTGTGTGTGATGTCCTTAGGTTAGTTAGGTTTAAGTAGTTCTAAGTTCTAGGGGACTTATGACCTAAGATGTTGAGTCCCATAGTGCTCAGAGCCATTTGAACCATTTGAACCTTGCATTCGTGTGTTGACGCACTGGTTCCAAGGGTTCAGATAAAAGGACGATATTTCAGCTATCGAGGCACCGACAGCGTCCCGTTATCTTCAGTGGGAAATGGGTTCATTTAGCCTAACTCCCACAAAGCTTTACACCACGCAGCTCTAGTTTTGATTAACACAGACGCAATCACTTGGAAAATTTCGTGATGTTTGTAATGTTTTAATTTTTCAAAAACTGTACAACTATCAATTGGCGTCGCTACTCAGTCAACTCTTGGTAATGAATTCTTATTTTTTGCTGATTTCATTTTTTATTTATTTAAAATTCCCGTAATTAATAATATAAATTCACAGGTCCAGCCCCAGTTCCTTTCATGGTATTTCCATTGCGCTGGTTAGACTCTCAGACACAAAAATTGCACCAATGCGTCTAGCCTCCTCTCTACATAATTAGTCGATGTACCGGTACATTTCTCTCAGCATGCACTCAGTGTGAAGGGTATTCTGCCAATCAGCAAACTGCAGGATGGTGGCACAAAACGTGGTAAGTCGAGCATGTCTTCGAATTCCAGTTTGCATCAAAAGTCGTTTTTGGAAACAAGTGACACCATTATTGGTTAGTTAGTTCCATTAACGAATAGTGCCAAATATGCGACAAGACTGTGGATTTTGAGTCAGAGTTCGATGGTGAAGCTTTCCAATCACCGGATTTATTATTGGACAATTATATTATGTGCTATGTGAATATCCTTTCGACAGTGCAGTGCAAATTCACACATACTACATGCTCTGACAGGTAGCAATATTTAAGAACTTTATGTATGCAACTCGTGGCACTCAGTGTGAGCTAAATATACGCAGCTAGTGGTAGGCTAAATCTACAGATTTTATGGGAACGTTCTTAGAAATCTGATAGAGAAAGGTCAACAGGACTGCTCAGCTCCAACAAAATCAGAACTATGGTTCAAATGGCTCTGAGCACTATGGGACTCAACTGCTGTGGTCATTAGTCCCCTAGAACTTAGAACTACTTAAACCTAACTAACCTAACGACATCACACACATCCATGCCCGAGGCAGGATTCGAACCTGCGACCGTAGCAGTCGCACGGTTCCGGACTGCGCGGCTAGAACCGCGAGACCACCGCGGCCGGCATCAGAACTATGGTGCAGTATTTCGATACGTGTGGCGCTCCTGCACTTAATATACTCATTCTAATAAGAGCTTTTCCAGACGGCAGAATAAGATCGTATGTGAACACGTTAGCGTCTCCTCTAGTATCGGATCTACTAAAATAAAACTTTAACATCCGTCCTTGCAAATTAACTGATTCTTAATGAATTCATACAGGAGGAATTGGGAGGATCCACCATCATCTGCGTATGTTTCTCGTAAGTGGCTCAATATATGGCACTGCAACAGAAAATCTAAGAAGCGTAGTAACGAAAAATTATCGAACTCCATTACATCTACATGGTTACTCTGCAATTCACACTTAAGTGCCTGGCAGAGGGTTCATCGAGCCATTTTCATACTACTTCTCTACCATTCCACTCTCGAATGGCGTATGGGAAAAAGGAACATCTAAATCTTTCCGTTCGAGCTCTGATTTCTCTTACTTTATTATGATTATCATTTCTCCCTACATAGGTGGGTGTCAACAAAATATTTTCGCATTCGGAAGAGAAAGTTGGTGATTGAAATTTCGTGCATAGATCTCGCCGCAAAGAAGACAGCCTTTCTTTGAGTGACTGCCACTCCAACTCGCGAATCATATCAGTGACACTCTCACGCCTATTGCGCGATAACAACGCTATTCTTCCGCTTACGGCTAGAGCGCTGTCCGACAGATTAAGTCTAAGACTATTCCCTAATGCTCTCCCTCCCGGACGTATAAAGAATGAAGTTTATTGTGAGGTTCATGATCCATCATGATATTCTGGACACTTGTGAGTTTTGTATCGACGTTATTGCGAGTCCCCGGCGATTAATTGTTCGCCACTGACCGGTACACTGTGAAGTCTGAAAGGAAGGAAGACTACGATTTAACGTCCCGTCAGTGACGACAGCATTACAAACGGAGTACAAGCACGGACTGGAAATGGTTGGGAAGGGAATCGGTCGTCTCATTACCGAAGTAACGATCGCAGCGTTTGCTTTACACAATTTAGAACACAGTCTGTCACGCCGTGCGAAGCTTCACGCGTGCAGAGTGAGCTACCTGTGTGCGGTCACAGGGTCAGAATGTCTCAGCACTACTCTGTACATATCAGCTGTGCTCGGTGTTTCTCGGTATAGCGAGACGGTCCATTTTGCATAGCGACGCGAACTTTCTTCTAGCATTTCTACGGCTTATTTTGATCGACAAGACTTTCTCAAATTCTGCAAGATCGTGGTGTGAACGCTGTTTATCCTTCACTGTTTCTTCGTGGTATAAAGGAGGTTCACAGGTTCTTTGACTGCTTGCGCAAAAACAGGTAGTTCAACCAATCTGTCGTCGCAATCCGTTAGAAATAAATGGGAATCACGAAAGACAGGATGTGAATCGTAATATCTGTTAAGTAATCGCATGATCGACGGGTACTACACAGTTGGTACGAAACGGCATTACATCATAACGAAGAAAGAATTTAAAAATTTAGCTGACGATCAAAGTGCTAAAAATTATAATGATAGATAGACGATTTGTACGGGACTCATTTTGAAAGGTTTCTGCATTAAGAGTAGTGGCAGTTTTGTTTACGATTTTCGCCACTGAAAGCATATTTCCTGAGTACATGTATAAAGGAGACCCTTTGAATTCCATACATAGTTCATAGTTGTCAAGCAGTCAGTCCACGCTGGAGGGCACTTCTGTGTTGAGCATTGGTCGAATTGGGTGGACACTTGACCGTGCCAATGCGTGTCCCGATATTGACATGCTTTTTCTGCTGTTTGGAACGTATTAAACGAGGTAATATCTGGCTATGCATTCGTGTACACCGGCATTGCAGCAAACAGAATGCCACGTGTAGGGATCGTTTTCGGTTTTTGCTTTTCCGACAGTGTAGTCCGTATAACCACTTAATGTTATACACATGAATTCAGGATTTGATCACCTCACTCTTAACCGTTTGTCTTTTAATGTACTGAATTTAAGAGGAAGTTTTATCTAAGTGTTAATTTCATGAATGTAAGAAGAAATTTTCACTAAGACATGAATTTCACGAGCTTCCTGTTTCGTATTCAGATTACACTAACAATTAGCACTAATGTACACATGTTTACATTCTTTAATCCTGTTCAAATATATACTGATGATTTATATCCCACTTGCCTACTCAAGTTTTAAAAAAAGTTTGGACATGAATTGCAGTTGCCGGCCGCGCTGGCCGTGCGGTTCTAGGCTCTGCAGTCCGGAATCGCAGGACTGCTACGGTCGCAGGTTCGAATCCTACCTCGGGCATGGATGTGTGTGATGTCCTTAGGATAGTTAGGTTTAAGTAGTTCTATGTTCTAGGAGACTCATGACCTAGGATGCTAAGTCTCATAGTGCTCAGAGCCATTCGAACCATTTTTTTGAATTGCAATTCACGTGATCTGATTACTCATTTATGATCTTCAAGTATTTGGTATACTTGATGTTTGTTGTTGTGGTCTTCAGTTCAGAGACTGGTTTGATGCAGTTCTCCGTGCCACTCTAGCCTGTGCAAGCCTCTTCATCTCCGAGTAACTACTGCAATCTACCGATGCCTTCTTGTGCCACAAATTCCTCTTCTCCCCAGTTCTATTCGGTACCTCATCATTCGTTACGTGATCTACCCATCTAATCTTCAGCGTTTTTCTGTACCACCACATTTCAAAAGCTTCTATTCTCTTTTTGCCTAAACTATTTATCTTCCATGTTACACTTCTATACATAGCTACACTCCATACAAATACTTTCAGAAAGGACTTCCTGACACTTAAATCTATACTTGGTGTTATCAAATTTCCCTTCTTCAGAAACGCTTTCCTTGCCATAGCCAGTCTACATTTTACATCGCCTCTACTTCGACCATCATCAGTTATATTGCTTGCCATACAGCAAAACTCATCAACTACTTTAAGTGTCTCATTTCCTAATCTGATTCCCTCAGCATCCCTGATTTAATTTGACTACATTCCATTATCCCTGTTTTGATTTTGTTGATGTTCATCTTATATCCTCTTTCAAGACACTGTCCATTTCGTTCAACTGTCCTTCCAGGTCCTTTGCCGTCTCCGACAGAATTACAATGTCGTCGGCAAACCTCAAAGTTTTTAGTTCTTCTCCATGGATTTTAATTCCTACTCCAAATTTTTCTTTTGTTTCCTTTACTGCTTGCTCAATATACACGTTGTATAACATCGAGGAGCGGCTACAACCTGTCTCACAGCCTTCTCAATCATCGCCTCCCTTCCGTGCCCATCTATTCTTATAACTGCCATTTGGTTTCTGTACAAATTGTAAATACCCTTTCGCTCCCTATATTTTAGCCCTCTACCCGTGCCGGCTGCTGTGGCCGAGCGGTTGTAGGCGCTTCAATCCGGAACCACGCTGCTGCTACGGTCGCAGGTTCGAATCCTGCCTTGGGCATGGCTGTGTGTGATGTCCTTAGGTTAGTTAGGTTTAAGCAGTTCTAAGTCTAGGGAACTGTTGACCTCAGATTTTAAGTCTCATAGTGCTTAGAGTCATTTGAACCCTCTCCTCGTAAGAATTTGAAGGAGACTACTCCAGTCGACATTGTCACTAAGTCTACAAATGCTAGAAATGTAGGTTTGCCTTTTCTTAACTGTCTTTTCTAAGATAAGTCATAGGATCAGTACTGCCTCGCGTGTTCCTGTATTTCTACGGAATCCAAACTGATCTTTCCCGAGACCGGCTTCAACCAGTTTTTCCATTCGTCTGCAAAGAATTCGTGTTAGTATTTTGCAACTGTACTTATTAAACTGATAGTTCGGTAATTTATACATCCGTCAGCACCTTCTCTCTTTGGGATTTGAATTGTTATATTCTTCTTCAAGTCTGAGGGTAGTCTATTTCGCCTGTCTCATACATCTTGCTCACCAAATGGAAGAGTTTTGTCATGGCTGGCTGCCCCAAGGCTATCAGTAGTTCTACTCGGGGGCCTTGTTTCGACTTAGATCCTTCAGTGCTCTGTCACATACTTCACGCAGTATCGTATCACCCATTTCATCAACATTTACGTCCTCTCCCATTTCCATCCTATTGCCCTTAAGTACATCGCCCTTGTACAGACCATCCGTATGCTCCTTCCACCTTTCTGCTTCTACATCGTTACGTTTGTCGACTAGCCATTCCTGCTTAGCCATTTAGCACTTCCTGTCGATCTCATTTTTGATACGTTTGTATTCCTTTTCGTCTGCTTCATTTACAGCATTTTTATATTTTCTCCTTTTATCAATTAAATTCAATATCTCTTGTGTTACCCAAGGATTTCTACTAGCTTCCGTCGTTTTAGCTACTTGATCCTCTGCTTGCCTTCACTATTTCGTGTCTCAAAGCTATCCATTTTTCTTGTATTGTATTTCTTTCCGCTGTTCTTGTCCGTTGTACCCTAATACTCTCTCTGAATCTCTCTACAGCCTCTGGTTCTTTCAATTTATTCAGGTGCCATCTCCTTAAATTCCCACCTTTTTACAGTTTCTTCGGTTTTAATTTACAGTTCATAACCAATAAATTGTGGCCAGAGTCCACATCTCTCCCTGGAAATGTCTTACAATTTATAACGTCGCTCCTAAACTTCTGTCTTACCATCGTATAATCTATCTGGAACCTTCAAGCCGGTCGGAGTGGCCGACCTGTTCTAGGAACAGCCTGGAACCGCGCTACCTCTACGGTCGCAGATTCGAATCCTGCCTCGGGCATGTATGTGTGTGCTGTCCTTAGGTTAGTTAGATTTAAGGAGTTCTAAGTTGTAGGGGACTGATGACCTCAGAAGTTAAGTCCCATAGTGCTCAGAGCCATTTTGAAACCTTCAAGTGGTCCAGGCCTCTTCCACGTATACAACCTTCTTTCATGATTCTTAAACCAAGCTATGATTAAATTGTGCACTGTACAAAATTCCACCAGGCGGCTTCGTCCTTCATTCCTTACCCCCAGTCCATATTCACCTGCTCCTTTTCCTTCCCTTCCTTTTCCTGCTATCGAATTCCAGTCACCCAGGACTATCAAATTTTCGTCCCCCTAAACTTTCTGAAATATTTCTTTTATCGCATCATACATTTCTCCAATCTCTTCATCATCTGTGGAACTAGTTGGCATAAAAATTTGTACTATTGTGTGAGACGTGGCCTACTTGTCTGCCTTGGATTCAATAATGCGTTCACTATGCTGTTCGTAGTAGCTTATCCATGTTTCTGTTTTTTATTCATTATTAAATCTACTCCTGCATTACCCCCATTTGATTTTGTATTTATAACCCTGTATTCACCTGACCAGGAGTCCTGTTCCCCCTGCCGCCGAACTTCACTAATTTTCACCATATCTAACTTTTACCTATCCATTTCCCTTTTTAAATTTTCTACCTAGCTGTCCGTTTAAGGGATCCGACATCCCACGGTCCGATCAGTAGAACGCCAATTTTGTTTCTCCTGAGTAGTCCCCGCCCGGAGGTCCGAATGGGGGACTATTTTACCTCCGGAATATTTTACCCAAGAGGACGCCATCATCATTTAACTATGCAGTAAAGCTACTTTCCCTCGGCTAAAATTACGGCTGTAGTTTCCTCTTGCATTCAGCCGTTCACAGTAGCAGCACAGCAAGGGCGTTTTGGTTGATGTTACAAAGCCAGATCAGTCAGTCATCCAGACTGTTGCCCCTGCAACTACTGAAAAGGCTGCTGCGCCTCTTCAGTAACCACACGTTTGTCTGGCCTCTCAACAGACACCCCTCCATTGTGGTTACAACCACGGTACGGCTATCCGTACCACTGAGGCACGCAAGCCACCCCACCAACGGCAATGTTCATGGATCATGGTGCTTATGTAAAACTTAATAAGATTCATTCATATAACGTCAAAGCAGTGTGATTTCTTTTAGCTCATCTGTCACAGATAACTTATATTGCAGTGCACAGTAGAGCTACGTTTCTGTTATCGCAATGTAAGACATGTCACTATTAGGGCCAGATTCAGACGTTATTTAGTGCATTTAGGGACAAATAAGCATGTATTCATGTGGCACACATTCAGATTACATTCACTGAAATGGTGTTCTGGCCTATGTACCGACCTTGTACAACTAAACGGGTTGTTTAATTGTTTTGTGTTAGAAGTTTAAGGACAGACCTCACGTATTAAGTTCATATAGTTGTAAAGCAATCACATTTAGTGGGTCTTACCTGTAGGCTTGATAGGGTTTGCAGATAACATATCCAACTATGCGTGTAGGCACTATAAAACACCGAAGTTTCATGTAGTTACAACTAATAGTTGTACACAGCCACCAACGAGTGTAAGTAATAAGGTAACGAGCGCATCAGTGCATTTTGTTAGAGCGGGTTGCCTACGTTGGGGGCAAGAATATATGCGAAGGCAAATCTATGTTCACTCTTGATTGACAGGCCCTTAAAATATTATGCTGCTAAGAGCATTATGAGCATCTGGGGATATACTGTCCCACCAAGAAACCCCCATCCCCCTCCCCCCTCCCCCAACTATCGGAGAACTCCCCTCACTGACACAAGTACACATTTAATATCAAATTAATTGAATAATTAATTAATATGATCAACTAATTAATGCCTCCCCCACCTGAAAACTGGTGGAAAAAAGACTCAGTTGATTGATTATTTCGCGGTTAATCTATTGCAATGTATGGCATATTGTTTAAACAATTAGTGGTAGAATAAGCAATGTGTGGAATATTGTTTATTTAAACAATTTATGGAATATAGTTTATTTATTTATTTAAACGATTTGTCAGGAAACTGACTGAAGTGGGGAATACTGTTTACCTAAACATTTTAAGGGTGATAAGGCAGTATGGAGTGTTGAAACAATTATGGTGCTTTTTCTATCCCAATCGCGCAAGGAATACTGTCACTATAACTCACTGCACATAATTACATTGTTAAAAATCTTTCACACCGACTGCAACGCATTGCGCGCCCTTGCCCCTACCGCTTTGCTGGGATGACTGCTTCGCGCATTCTCGCACATGCAGGGCACACTAAGCCTGCTCGGGCTTCACGACTGGCAGACAGAATGTCGCGCTAAGCCCCGAACAAAAGCGTCCAGTGGCGGCAGCCCTTTCATACTGATACCTGAGAAATTCCTGTCGAAGAATATGCTCTTTCTCTCTCTCAAGTGGCCACGTCTGTTGCACTTCCTTGCTTCCTATTTGTGGATATTAGGATTGGAATATTTGGCGAGATTTGATCCTGAAACCAACCAGTTTCCAAACCCTACTGGATTTCTTCCCCCTTGCCTCCTATCGGTGGATACTGGCACAGTTGGGTCATTTGGCAGGAAGTCCATTAAGTTGGGGGTTGCTGAAAATATCAAATTTCAGTTCAGTTGAATGCTATGTCTTTAAACAATCTGTGGAGGGATTGGACCTGTGTGTGTGTGTGTTCGCATTACCACTGTCGGAAAAATAAATTCATCAGCTGGGAATTTGATGTCACGATTGGGTTTTTAAACCATTACAGAATTCGTTAAAGGTCTCCCACCCTTCGAAAGAGCTCACGTCTACAGACCCTCCTCCGCACCCCCACTTTCCGTTATGTAATAAATATGATCACTGAGGACTGGAATGAAGTGTGGTATAGTAGCCACCATTTGGTATCTCCCGCATGTCCATTGTCATCAGGGTGCTGCTCCCAAAGTCAAAGCCACCCAGTATCCCAATTACAGATCACCTTACTATATACCACCGACCGTAGACCGGATATCGGCCTCCTTTGATCTCACGGTCCCAAAACGAAGCATCAACTAGGGGCATTCTTTTGATCGGGAAATTACTGACTCACTTGCTGTTTCTGTCTGTCTCAAGAGGCCACTCTCTGTTTCTCTGTGTGAACAAACGTCTCCAAACATACAGACAGAAGTCTCATCTCTCCTGAGAATACTGTGTTGCTATTGCCTAATACTTGAGACAAGCGGAGAGCTGACGCAATTTCCATATCAAAAATATAATGAATTAATCCATTTGCATTACGCTATAAAATTGTTTAACAATTTACAGGAATCAAACAGATCGCTTAATACACTCACCTCCACCCTACGATGACCCTTCTTCGTAATAAAACACATTTTCAACGTTTGAGTATCACACGAAAACATTATGAAAATGAAGTAATGAAATTCCTGCCACTACTTGATCGTAGCCCTAAATATATCAGAGGTTTTGTATGGACCGACATTTGAGAACACAAATACCCCACTTCACCAGAACGTTTCCCCTAAGCATATCTGATAAAAAAATCCTACCGATCACACAAACAAAAATTCGCTATCGCAAAACGTGTGCTGTCCGCCGTCTGCAGGTAGCCCTGTCCGCACCGGCCAGTAGAGACCTGCACCCACGCTGGCCATGCCGTCAGCTATGCGCCCATCTCCCGGCATCCACACGCACACTGTACCAAATGCTCAGATGCCGGAGCGACTGTCAACAGTGCCTCATCGTTACACATGTGGAAATCGGATTATCAACTGGAAGTGGACCAGGGAGAAAATTGCTCAAATAACAAGAACTTCAGCAAACAATGTACCGACTAACATTTTATTCAGACCAGAAGAAAGTTGCTACCCTCAGGCAAAAAATAACGCAGTGATTTGGTTAATGGGGATTTACAAGTTACATTTTTAACAATATTGGGAGCGATGAACACGTTGAATACAAGATGTATATGGAAAATGAATTCGAGAAAACACTTAAGTATCAGAATCACAATAAGAAATATGGTAACATGCTCCAAATTGTCTTCAGCAGAATGGGTATACGTTAGGAACTGGATTCCTCGTGGAGAGGGGATGGGTTGTGTCACGTTCCCGACCCTAACCTCACCTGCAAGTCACACTTGAAAAAAAAAATCAGTAGTACAGCAGATACAAGAATATGACGGCAAACATCCGGTGTCTGTTATAAAGGAATATCTTGAACTCCCTAAGGATGTGTTTAGAAGGCTGGAACTGACAAAAATAACAAGGCAGAGAAGGACTTTGAGATGTAGCTGTTCGTGACTGCTCTTCTGTCCACGTAATTTATCCTGGAAGGAACACAAATAAAGGATTAACTTCGGTCTGGGAAATGATAATGAGGAACCTCAGGCTGCATAAGAAGAAAATAAGCGTGCTGAACTACCACCAGTTGAAGGTGACAGTGGAGGGGCTAAATGTGTGCTACTGCTAAAGACTGCATATCATTCCTCATTTTTTGAATGCTGTAATTTATGACTGCAATTATCTGTCACCTTATTTATGTCATCACATTGCAAGCTAGCCATTTTTGTTACTGTTTTTGTGGAATAAAAAAAGATGAAAAAAAAACAGTCAACCGATCAACTTACATAGGGGAATAATCACCCAGCGCAAACTCCTGTCACACTGAATCTTCTCACGCAACACACATGCCCACTTCTGTCGCTGCTCACCCAGCACGCTGGTCACTTTGCCAGCTAACCCTGCCGTGGACAGTGGACAAGATCAGAAAAGTTGCCGCATTCTTCGTACCTAACCACCCGTCACAGGATGAGCTAATCCGCAACTCTCCGCCGCTGAAGTCTTGTGACCCAGTCCTACTGCCAATGGCAGTGCACTGCGAAACAAGCAGCTGTGGCTTGGGCTTGGATGTATAAAGTAATTCTAATCAATTCCACCACGACCTAGACCCCCCCCTCCCCTCCCGAGTTTAAAAAATCCACTTTAACTAATCTGAGACAGCGATTTGTTGACAATACACCTTGAATTTATCATCCAAAAGGTAGATTTCTCCCTTTTATACGAGTTATTTTCTAAAACAGAAGAAATCAGCCCATACACGCGGTTTCACATCGCCAAAGCATCGTTACGTGTTGTGAAAACTTGTAACAATATGGTATAGGCTATATTTCATCTAAGTATTCCCTCATCAGGTAGAAAAAAATCTTTCCTAATCAGCTTAATATCTGTTACATCGTGCATCACAGGACTACAATATTAAACGCATTTGTAGCTCATGTCACAGGATGCCTCGCCATTTTTAAACTCCCTTAAAGTAAACGAATGCTTCGCCACATACGAAGTCTGTCAAGGTAACGGCACAGAGAAGCTGTAAATATCAGGCTTATACTACGTATCACTTTATAAATTCGGTAATACATCTGCTTTTATTGCTATGGTCTTGTTTCCCGTGTATATGGGAGACTGAAATTTCGTTAAAAGATATCGCCGCAATGAAAATCGCCGAAGTACCATTCCAACTCATGAATCATATCCACGGTATCGTAGCTATTGCTTCCACCCGCTAGGCGGCACGTTTCTGATATCAAATTGAAAGGCTAATTGATTAAATTTATCATGAGAGTCCCTTTGCATGGCGAGTAATTTTGTTTTCTTCGGTCGGAGTACACTCGCCAGGTAACTCAAATGGGAATCTCTGGAGGGAAGACGATGTTCTTGTTGAGAAATACTGTTGAGAACTGACATTTGAAGCTGGGTGATCGGCCACTGAATCATGAATGTAATGCGAGGCATCCCCGCCAGAGATCATGGGATGCTGCCACTTGTGCTTCTTTGTTGACTGCTGCCTGTGCACCAGACCTCCATTATCGGAAGATGGAGTGATACCCGATGTTCTGGCACAAAAGACATCCTAGGAATGATGAGTGTTGAAAGTTCCATTGAAGTGTCTGGCACGGCATTGGCAGGTGTTGGTTGATATGATAGGAGGAGGGAGGGACGTATGCTCCTCCATTTTGTCGGACTCCACAAATGGGCATGTCACTTGTGACTGTGGCTCTGTTGGTCACCGAATGGTGGTCGGCGAAGAGAGGGCCACAACATAGATGACAGGCAATGAATGCTGTTGGTGCAGCCTTTCTCGGCATCTCAGCCAGTGACAGTTGAATGACACGCCGTCGCAGGGTTTCCGAACAGAGATGACCCACCTTGCCACACCCACAGCAGATCTTGTGTTGAGTGTCGTTTATAACGATTGCATAACACCCACTGCAAACGTTTCTATGAATTAGTTTGATTTAAGGTCGTGTACTCATCGTTGCAGACGATCTTTCACAGCTGTAGTCCTGGTTTCTTAAACAGTTACTGTAACATTTAACTATTCGATTAAATGAATGTTTAATCCTGTATTATGTTTCAATGTATGGTTTAATTTATTCACAAAAAAATCGAAGCATCTTTTCAAAACTGAAATAAGTAGTAAAATACTTACTATAATGAAATGAATCTTACTCAGCAAGCTACATGCTTTCTGTCCAAATACACACAAAGTACTGACTGACTTGCCGACATGGCTGACCCTACATATATGTTCTAAACAATCCCGAGCAATCCTCGTCATTGTTATAAAGGGTTTATTAATAAAATTACAATTAAAACTCTCATCCTAAAACCAATGACACATTTCAGTAATTACCTTGACTCATATATATTAAACACATGAGTGAATTCTAGGGTGTACATTAACTTAAGCGTGTATAAACGCTTAGGTATCAAATGTTAACAATACACTTGTTATATTTACTAATTACAGAAGATTGATACCATATAAAATGTTTCTACCAATTAATGGACTTCTACACATTAGTGTAATTAAGATTCCGTAATTATTTTCTTCGTAACTTTTCCATAAGTACATATTTGCATACAGCTCTGCGTGAGAAATTACTGTTTATGGTTAAAATTTACATGTTTAAATAGGTTTCAATTAGACTGTTACGCCTCCACAACCTCCAAAAGGATTTGTGCAACTGAAAGTTGATCAAAACCTTTTCTGACAGATCTACGTAACAGTACACATTTTACAATAAATTTGACGAACAAGTATTTTGCTTGTGGTATGAGATAAATACTGTGTTTTATTAAATATGTAATTTTATATGAAACATGATGCAAAAATTATTACTCAATAGTACAAGGAAAGACAAGTTATTTCTTAACTGTATGAAGTAACATGTAACTTTGAGTCTCAAAGCTAGTATAAAATTCCTAAGTGTAAATTCACTAATCTCTGTACTTTACATAAAATATCAGGTTACAGTAGGTTAATGCTTGAAATATAATTCTTTACAGTTTGCAAAATGTTTGGTAGAAAATCTTGGGAGTTTGTAGTACGCAGACTGCTTTATAGGAAATCTTTAAGTTTGCAGTACGCAGACTGCTTTATGGATAATCTTGAAGTTTGTAGTACACAGACTGCTTTATGGATAATCTTGAAGTCTGCAGTACGCAGACTGCTTTATAGGATGAAATGTCTGATCAATGAGCATTCTTAATATTTTTCATTTGTCCAGACACTTCCGATGTTTCACTTTCGTCCATACATATATATAACGATTGCTTTCATGAATATGTACGCAATACAGTGATTGCTTCTTCCTTTAGGGGTAAGTGTTAACATGTAGTGGTATTGACACATCAAGAATGTGGTTGCATATTGCTAATATTCTAAGTGAGCCATTCCTCAAGATAATTTAGTAACATGACAGAGTATGTTTGCATAAATGTAAATGTTGACAACTTCGAGTGCTGGTATATAATACGTAAGTAGATGTTCAAAGCTTGAAACATTATATATGACACATATTTATGTGACAAAGAGTAATATAAGTGTGCCATTCCTGACGACAATATATTGACAGGACAAAGAATATTGGCATATAAGTAAGTGTTCACAACTTCGAGTGTTGGTATATGGTAGAGAAAGAAAAATACATAAGTAGATGTTCACCACGTGAGTGACAATACACAACAAAATCAGACATACAAAAATCATATAATATGACAGAGCATAGCTATATTTATTAACGCAGAAATGCTAGCTTATTTCCCAGATCCTCCTATAAAATAGGCTTTAGTCACTTAATAATGTTGACATGGTAAATGAGAAGGCTCTCAGCTATAGAGACATATGCGTAGATTAGATTAGATTAGATTAGATTTACTTTCATTCCAATTGATCCGTAGTGAGGAGGTCCTCCAGGATGTGGAACATGTCAGAAAAACAACAATACATGACAAATATTTAAACTAAAACAAATAAGCTAATGTACCATTCCACAGGTCCCAAGTGGAATGATCGTCATTTTTTAATGAACACTAAGAGTCATTTTACAAATACTATTGCACTGAATTTAAAATAAAAAAGTTTTATATTTATTTATAAGGTAAGAAACCTGTAATACAACTACTGTAATACTTATTTACAATGAACACATTACTGCACTGAAATGGTGCAGAAGTTAGATTATACTTACACACACACACACACACACACACACACACACACACACACACACACACAAATTTTCAGTGAACACATTACTGCACTGAAATTGTGCAGAAGTTATGTTGTACTTATATACAAATCAGTTGGTTTTCCTCAGAAATTCATCAATGGAGTAGAAGGAGTTGGCCACCAATAAATCCTTTAGGCTTCTCTTAAACTGAATTTCATTGGTTGTTAAGCTTTTTATGGCTGCTGGCAAGTTATTGAAAATGTGTGTTCCTGAATAATGCACACCTTTTTGTACAAGACTAAGTGACTTTAAATCCTTGTGAAGATTATTCTTATTTCTAGTATTGATTCCATGAATTGAGCTGTTGGTTTGAAAAAGTGATATATTTTTAATGACAAATTTCATTAAGGAATAAATATATTGGGAAGCTGTAGTTAGTATCCCTAGTTCCCTAAACAGGCTTCTGCAGGATGTTCTTGAGTTCACACCACATATAATTCTTACTGCACGTTTTTGTGCCCGGAAAACTTTAGCTTGGCTTGATGAATTACCCCAGAAAATAATCCCATATGACATTATGGAATGAAAGTAAGCATAGTATGCCAGCTTTTTCATTTTTATATCCCCTATGTCTGACAAAATTCGCATTGCAAACAGAGATTTGTTAAGATGGATAGAAGGATGGACAGTTTGGAACTCTGATGAGAACTAAGAAATGAAATAGAAGATTCAGAGTGTTGGAGTTGAAGAAGAAAAGATGACAGACCCCAAAGACAGAAAACCTCCCTACCCCCCTACCCAGGACCCCCACAGTTCCAGTAGTTGACTGTGGCGCCAGAGGGAGAGGTGTGTTCGGCATTTCCTACAGAACGGACTTGCCACAGCTTCGCCTTCCCAATCCCCGAAAATTAACCCCAACACTCCCTATTGACTGATCGACGAATGGTAAACAAGTAACATTCTGCAAGACAGAGGAAATGACATATTCAACACTAAGTTGGTTAATTCAAGAAACAAATGCTGGATACAACCAGCTGACTTACTAGCAATCCCTCTAATATCTGGTTTTGATCAAACATAATTAATTACATACATATGAAAACATAGAAACCTGTGATATCAAATTGAAAGGCTAATTGATTAAATTTATCATGACAGTCACTTCGCATGGCGAGTAATTTTGTTTTCTTCAGCCGGATTACACTCGCCACGTAACTCAAACGGGAATCCCTGGAGGGAAGAAGATGTTCTGGCTGGCTCCGAGCACTATGGGACTTAACATCTGAGGTCATCAGTCCCCTAGAACTTAGAACTACTTAAACCTAACTAACCTAATGACATCACACACATCCACGCCCGAGGCAGGATTCGAACCATCGACCGTATCGGTCACGCGGTTCCAGACTGAAGCGCCTAGAACCGCTCGGCCACACCGGCCGGCGACGGTGTTCTTTTTGAGGAATACTATTGAGAACTGACATTTGAAGCTGACCGCAGGAGGATTCTATCGCATGCAACACACATCTTGCGTAAGGACCATGCTACCAAAAACACGATCATAAATGACTATGTTAGTGGCACCTTGCATAAAAGCGGTCGTTATTCTACAGGCACACGCCAGAGTCGCTGACGACATCAGTGTTAAAAACTATACATGCATTATAAATCGAAGTATGGTATTGCTTCCGAATGAAGTGGTCTTCCACACGAATACTGCGACAATGAATACTGATAGTGATCATAGGGTGTCTATTAACAGTCCGAAAATGCATTTCCCCGTCGGCAGCGGTATAAGCTCGTAATAAAACACATGGATCTTTTATTTCCTCTTAAACTCCACTGTGTTACTCAAAAGACATCTAATACACTCAACAAGGGTTTGTAAAGGGTGACACAGAATAACGGGAATGTCTGAAATAAGTAGTGGCAGCCATGGGCAGGTGGCAGCACTGTGGATTCGTGACAGTGAGTAAACAAACCGCCATTTCAGTAATCATGGATCAGTAGACCGGACAACAGTGTGCGTTAGTCATAAAGATGTTTTATAAAAACAATGATAGTTTGGTAGTGGCGCAGAGGGAGTGTCGACGTTTTTATAATTTAGGACGTCATGATGCCGTTCCGTTGAAACATGCGATTAAATGTTGGATTAATAACTTGGAAGAGACTGGATCTGCCCTCAAGAAGAAACTAACTGGACGACCAACAAGTGTGTGTTTTCCGGCGAACGTTGATGTTGTAGGCGAGCCTGTCTTACGGATCCCACAGCGTTCAATTCGTAAGCAAGCAGCGGTGGCTGGAATGTCCCGGGAGAGTGTTCGCAGAATTCTTCATCTTGATTTAAAATTTCATCTGTACAAACTACAGATGGCACAACAATTGATGGACAACGATTACCGGCTACGATTGGAATTCTGTCAACAAACGATAACAAAAATAATCAATGACGATGAATTTCTAAACAACTTGTGGACGTTAGATGAGGCACATTTTCATCTCACAGGTTACGTGAATAAACGGAACTACCGTTACTGGGCGAACACAAATCCTAACGACATTCATGAGCGCCCTTTATACGCTTGTAAAGTGACTGTAAGGTGTGTCGTTTCATCACATGGGATTATCGGACCGTATTTTTACGTAAATGAACAGGGAAACGCAATAACTGTCAATGGCGATCGTTACGTTGAGATGTTATGTACTTTCATTACACCTGGATTGAACAACTTTCCAAACGTTCAAGAAGCCTGGTTTCAACTGGACGGAGCGACATCACACACTGTTCGGCAGTCAATGGCATATGTGCGAGAATTGTTTGGCTACCGTGTGATCTCACGAGTAGGTAACATTCCCTGGCCCCCTAGATCGCCAGATTTTTACCTTTCTGAGTTTTTCTTGTGGGGCTACTTCAAGAGCAAAGTCTACACAACTCGACCAAGAACCTTGTATGAGTTAAAACAGAGAATTCGGATACAATTCATAGCATCCCAGATGAGATGTTGCAGCGGTCAATAAGGAATCTCAACAGCATATTTCACGAACTTATTCATATAGAAGGACGCCATCTAAAGGACGTAATTTTTAAAAAATGAGAAATGCCATCAATATTTCGTAAATGGCAAAGTTGTAAGGTTTCAGTTACTATGAATGCAATTTCTTTCCTTTTGTTTTGTAAACCAGTTATGGAAATATCAATTTGTTTGAGGAATATGATTCTTATAAGATGCTTCTCTAGTCTAAAAGCGTTAACACTCAAAGCTGAGTTTCCTCAAATAATGATTCTCAAACTAATTAATGACTGGGTGTACAATTCCCTAAAAAATCATCTTTAGCTGTAAACCCATGTACTGAAAATGCAACAGAAGTAAGGTACTTAATTCTGTCAGGCAGGATTTCATTTTAGGTTGCTATATGTCTGTAGCGCCAACATCTTAAATATTATTTGAGTAGACTGTGGCTGTTACCTCTTAAAATTTACTAGAATTAGTAAAGTGTATGTAATGAGTCTTGTCAAAGTTAAATACTAATCCATTTTCCTGGAACTATCGGGCAAAATTTTTGAATATTTCTTTAGCTACGTTACCAGTAAAAACGCTGGAGCTGTTTTCTTTTCCTGTACTTCTATCATCTATAAAAAGAACAAAATCTGCACCTTCTGATAAAGGAAGTGGGAGATCATTTAAATATATGAACAACAACATATGACCCATAATTGAACCCTGTCGTACACCATGTCATATTACTTCAAATTTAGAATGTATAGTGCTATATGGTGAACATGGAGTTAATACACAGTATTTTTACCATCCAAATAATAAACACTATGAATTTCTGTACCTAGCGATTCACATTTCAACTTTCGTATGGAGATTTCACGGTTCATCACACAATTTCATTCTGCAAACAATCCCATACGCTGTGGCTTCGCCATTTCTCCACAATTTTCTTTATTCCAGGTGTGCTAGCTCCATTCTTTGTACAGGAGAAATTCTGTGAAGATTGTAAACTATGTGACAGTAAAGAGGCTGAAATAAATCTTGTGTGTGTGTGGGTGGGGGGGGGGGGGGGGGGGGGGAAGAGGATCGTCCAGAGTTGTGCCTGGATACCTAAGTCGGTAAGAGCATTACTCGCAAAAATCAATGTTCTGAATTCGATCCCCTCTTGAATATGCAGTTTAATCTGTGAGGACGTTCCAAACTCTTTTTTTTTTTTTTTTTTTTTTTTGTTTGGTACTATTTTCATTCAAGGACACAGCAGCAGTTAATGTACAGGGTGATTATAATTAAAGTTAAACTTTCAAACCGTTGTAGAAATAACACCACTGGTCAGAATGACGTCAGATTGTAACGGAATATTATCGGAGAAGGGGGAAAACGTAGGGCAGAAGAAAACTAAATAGTTACAAAATTTAGCAATACAGAGCGCTGTAAGCATCATAATTTAATAGTGGTCGACAACAAATGTCAAATGAATCATACAACAATGCCTAAAGTGTACGTCTGACGTCAAACAAACTGTACTACTCAGTGTGCATGGGTGTACAGGTGTGATACTGTTAGTTACGTAAGCCCATCCTCCACGGCAAGGTCATATCACATCCCACGGCAAAAATCGGTTTTTAATTGTCCTGAGGCCAAAACTGCATGAAAATCATCAATCACATCGGTGTTTGATCGTCCTGAGGCCAAAAACCGCATAAAAAGCATCAATCACATCGGCTTTTAATTGTCCTGAGACAAAAATCGCATAAGAAGCATCAAACAAAATCAAATTGAACTATCAAATTCCGTGTGACTGACGCAAATCATGTTCAATATGCTGTCCAACAAGTTGAAATCGAGAACCAGCATGTTCCACAACTGATCGAAGTGTTTCCGGAGTCACCTTCAGAAAGTGTTGCGCAATGCGTGCCTTCAATGTAGCTAAGTTTGCAGTCGGAACACTGAACACGACAACATTCAGATAGCCCCCCAGCCAGAAGTCACACGGATTAAGATCAGGTGATCGGGACGGCCAGGCTGTAAAGAAATGGGGCTGAAAATTCTACATTCCCGAAATGGCGCTTCAGCAGCTGCTTAACGAGATTGCAATGTGCGAAGGTGCGCCATCTTGCATAACAATGATCCCATAGATACCCCCACACTGTTGGAGAGCTGGAATGACGTGCTTGCGCAAGACACTCACAGCGCTTACCAGTGACGGCACAGGTAACAGGACCGGAAGCCCCTGTCTCTTCGAAAAAATGTAGCCACATGATAAATGATGCCGTAAACCCGCACCACACAGTGACCTTTTCAGAATGAAGTGGTGCTGGTTGATTTGCATGTGGATTTTCCATTGCCCATATCGACAATTCTGTGTATTGACAGATCCTATCAAATGAAAGTGGGCTTCGTCTTTCCACAAAATCTTCCACGGCCAATCACTGTCCACTTCCATGCGAGCAAGAAATTCTAAAGCAAAGGTCTCTCTTGCTGGCAGGCCAACAGGAAACAACTCGTGCACATGGGTAAGTTTGAATGGATAGCAAAGAAGTATGTTTCGTAGGATTTTACGCACTCTGCTCACGGGTGTGTCCAATGTTCGGGAAATTCTTCGTGCACTACACGTTTGCACAACACCATTTGTCTTCTGCGTTACTGTGGCCACTGCTTCCACTAACGTCGAATCACTTCGTTTCCTCCCTCTACCAGGTTGTAGCGTACACCAAAAGAACCTGTCTTTTCGAATTTCCGAATCATTTTCTCCAGACCCGCGGCAATCATTGGACCAACGCCTTTTTTCAAACCCTTCAGTGTACGGAACTCCTGCAGAGCGACGTGTGCACAGTCATCATTCTTGTAATACAGCTTTACCAGCAGAGCGCGATCCTGCATTGAGACAGACATGGTGAACGTCACAGATGAGAAGGGAGGAAAAGCCGTGTACCCGACGTGTTTATACCAACTTCAATGGGTCGTGCGCGTCACAGGCGTTTCATTTACGTATTCAGACACATACAGCACCATCTATTGATCAATTTTCACACTATACTTTTTGTTCTGTCTTACGTTTCCCCCTTCTCCGATAATATTCCGTTGAAATTTAGCGTCGTTACGTCCAGTGGTGTTATTTCTACAGCGGTTTGAAAGTTTAACATTAATTATAATCACCCTGTACTTTGGAGTTCAATTTTTTTGCGCAAGAGTTTTCATTGTGGCAGGTAGTGTATGACTATGTTATAGATTTAATTTAACTTTTCATTTATGCGAATTACATTTCAACTAGAATGAGATTTTCACTCTGCAGTGAAGTGTGCGCTGATATGAAACTTCCTGGTAGATTAAAACTGTGTGCCGGACCGAGACTCGAACTCGGGACCTTTGCCTATCGCGGGCAAGTGCTTTACCAACTGAGCTACCCAAGCACGAGTCACGACCCGTCCTCACAGCTTCAATTCCTCCAGTATTTCACAGAAGCTCTCCTGAATACCTTGCAGAACTAGCACTCCTGGAAGAAAGGACATTGCGGAGTCATGGCTTAGCCACAGCCTGGGGGATGTTTCCAGAATGAGATTTTCACTCTGTAGCGGAGTGTGCGCTGATATGAAACTTCCTGGCACATTAAAACTGGGTGCTGGACCGAGACTCGAACTCGAGTTCGAGTCTCAGTCCGGCACTCAGTTTTAATCTGCCAGGAAGTTACATTTCTACTAACTTTCCTATCATTAAATAGCGAGTACTTCTTGGATACAATCCCTTTTTCATTTATTAACACTGTATTTTGTCAGCCTCCTAAGCTGAGTGATGAACGGGTCTGACTCTTATGCTGAGGACCCAGGTACAATTCCTAGCACAGCTTGGGATATTTCCTTGGTGGGACGACTGGAACGGGGTTTCTCAGCGCAATGAGGCCAAATGAGGAGCTTCTTGAATAAGAAGTAGCGGCTCCAAAGTCTAGAAGCTGATAACGACCAAGAGAACCGTGGCCCGAACCCCTCTCCATACCGCATCCAAATCACGCTGGCTGTCCAGCATTATGTGGACTTTAGAGCTTGATCGCGAAATGACTTATTACTTAGTTACGCCATATACCATGATATTACTAGTGGCGTTCAGTAAGTAATGCATCACTATTTTTTCTGAATACAGTTTGCTTTTTCTCAGGATTCCAATACTTCATATAATCCCCCACTCTTTGCGCTACAAATCCCTGGTTTTTAACATAATCTCCGTTCAATGATACGCCCTCATGCCACTTTACTGGGAAGATCTGTATGCCGGAATGGCACTACGCTAGTGGTCGATGTCGGAGTCAACGTCTCGCTGTGTCAGTAACCTCCCCATAATCCACGTACTACTACTCCCCGTGGAGTGCACCCTTCACTTGGCCAAACAAGTGGATGTCGGAAGATTCGAGATCCGGGCTGATGCATGAGGAAGAACAGTCCAAAGAACGTTTGTGACAAGTGTATCAGAACTATCCACAGAAATGTCCAGTTGTGCAGTGCTGTGTTTGATAGTGATGCGCCGATCACCTCGAATGAGAGTGTCCATATGTTCCAACATTGCAGAAGTCACAAAGCACGCGGGAGATCCAACACGATTGCGTGACCTTGATAGAATACAAATGGTTACCCAAGAAGAAACGTAGATGTAAATCAGGCGAGTGAGCATGTTGGGTGGAGTTTGATGATGCTTGACCATCAGTTGAGAACAAATCTTATGCGGAAAATTTCACAAGGGAAAGAAAACAATCGACCTATTAATGTCAGGCGGGTCTTCTGAGGAGTTAACAACAGAACTCTTTTTATCATTGGTGTCCTGATCAGTTTGATACTGGCCGTCACGAATTCCTCAATTATTTGCTGGAAAAATATGATACATAGCTTAATTATTGCCAGAAAATAGTAGCACATAATTTACGATATTACAGTGTCTATATTATTGCGAATTACGATGCAATGTTCCTTGGACAACCATCAGCTGCATAATCGATTGACGACAGTCAAAATTTGTGCCGGACCCGCACACGAACCCGCATTTCCTGCTTATCGCGAACGGTAGCCTCACACCTTTTTTGAGAGGGAAATATAGTTCAAATGGTTCAAATGGCTCCGAGCACTATGGGACTTAACTTATGAGGTCGTCAGTCCCCTAGAACTTAGAACTACTTAAACCTAACTAACCTAAGGACATCACACACATCCATTCCCGAGGCAGGATTCGAACCTGCGGCCGTAGCAGTTGCGCGGTTGCAGACTGTAGCGCCTAGAACCGCTCGGCCACACCGGCCGGCGAGGGAAATATAGTACTTGTAGATTTCCTCCGACTCGACGGCAGGGCGGTGGCGGAGTGGGCAGGGGTCGACCACTCGAGGCCTTACCATGGCGTCCGCAGCACCACCAACCAACTGGAAGAGGAAGAAGATACTTCATTGTAGCCATGAAATCTCATCATGTGACACGACAGTGGTAGGCGGGAGAGACGAGAGTATAAAACAAGGACAGTTCGGCATCAGGCGCTGCACCCGCCGGGGGCTTGAAATAACGTGAAAGGGGTGGTAGTAGCGCACCTTGACAGCAGTCGAGCTAAGAACGCAATGCACATTCCAGCTGAGTGGCGGGCCGTGCAAAACCCAGGGAGGGAACTGGCGAAACAGGGGTGGTAGCATGGGGGTCGTTCAGTCACTGCATCCTCATTCTGTAGGAGGGTCAAAAGACCGAGCCGCGATTTGGCCCCGACTCCATAAAGGTAGGCGACTGTCCATCCGTTGAGCCACATTATCACTCGAGTCTTCACTGCAGGGAAACACCCGTCCTGTCCTCCGGGCGAACGAAAGTGTACAGTTCGACTGAGGATGGATGGGCGCGGAGGAAACAGGCGACCATTTGCCTCCCCAGTGTCCAGACTTCACGAACAGGTCAGGCGATTAACGTCATCGTTCACCGAGTGACAGGAGGAGCATAAAGGTCTGTGCGTTAAACCAATTGCATGTAAACGTTTGTTAGTGGCGAATTTTCCACAGGCAACGTGATACAGTGTTGCTCGGACTGAAGTCGGGAGGTGCGAGCTGAAGAAGGTTGTACCGCACTGCTGTCTACCTCGTTAATGGATACTTGATCACAGTATTTTTGCAAGGTATGCCAAGTATTAACTGAATATAGAAGTCCCATGGACGTGGGGAGCGCGTACGTGGGAGGCAAGCGCGACAAAAAAGACAGACACATGCGCAAATAGAGGGGCAACACGTCCTACCGACACCGGCAGGGAGATGGAGGCCAACGTGTTGTCGCACGAGCGAGTTCAATGAGGCCGAGTGCTGTTTGTTCATAGGGGCCAAATTAAGGCCGCTGTACAGCACCGAACGTTGTTGACGCCAAGTCATCTGGCTTTCTTGGGGAGGATAGGTGTATTATATTAGACCTTAAAAATTTTACCAGCCTTCAGGAAGTATCTTAACGCGGCCTGCAGCCTACGACCAATCGCTGGCGAAATCGGAAGGGCTTGTGCTATGTGCACCAGCTTGGAAACTACATGCACATTCAAATATTCCACACGTTGCAAAGCTTCGATTCAACGGAGGCGATGTTGCCGAACAGTCATGCCACAGGTGGTGGATGTAATGACGATGCCTACGTATCAGAGGCTTTGGACGAAATATAGAGGCGCCAATTCTTCTCGAGTGCGTCCGCAGCCAAATGGCATCACCGTAGATTTGACAACACTCAGAGAACTGCCTGCTACAGCCCTGTACGTGGAGATCAGATCAAGTACACGTGTGTTCTTTTCCCATAACGTACGAGCAGCAACAGACTGTCTGCGTAGGCACAGTAGCAGAACGAGTATTGGCGCAAGGTGAATCCTGACAAGTGCGTCACCAAACTCCTAATAAGTGGCTCCAGGGAGAGAGCATAGAGGAGCGTCGACAGCGGGCATCTCTGATGTAAGGAACGTTGGATCGGTACTGGTTCGGTGCTATAACTGTTAACCTGGGAAAGGGAGTGGTTGTTGGCATAGAGACGTTATAGGGTATCCATCTGTTCCATGACAGCAAAGAGGTAACCATGTTGCACCCGATCAGGAGCACTGTCAAAATAGACAGCCACCAGCGCTGCATGGAGATTGCACGTAGATGCCCAGAACAGTCACATCTCGACATTCACTACTGGGCACGTACAGGTCCACCCGGCGTCTTATGTTCTGTGGATATTAGGATCCGATGACATTGTGTAGCCAAAATACATGGAAATATCTTGTAGACGGCACTGAGTAAGGTTAGGGTGCGATAATGGGCAACTGTATTCCCCTCCGATGGCTTGTGTGCTGAGATGATAATACCTTCGACAAATGGCTGTGAAAATGTGGCGGCTGTCGTCAACAGTTCGCCACCAAGTCCTGGAAAGCCCACTAAAATTCCACCGGAAGACCATGCGCTTCTGGCGACTTCTTTGGAGCTCCCTTTGATAGCATCCTTGAAGTCATCACAAGTGATGTTCTCCATCAGGCTTTCCACTTTGGTGTCCCAGATGGTGCAAGTAATATGGGACGAAACTGGCTCCAAATCATGAACTTCACAAGCCAGTCTCGATATCTTCTTGGTTGGTGGCCCGAAGCCCCAGACGAGTGACGAACTCCAAGACCAATTGTTGCTGGCGGTGCTTCCTGTCAATCACGATGCGGTGCTTTGAGGGGTCTTCCTGCCACACCGTACCTTGACAGCGAGTCCTCACGACTACTCCCTACAATCTGCAATGGGCCAGTACAATTATGTGAGCCTTGATCTTCTTGCGATCCATCTGAACATCTGGGGGAGGGTGGTTACATATGAAGATCACAATGCATGGTGAAATAGAAGTCTGTTGTATGCCGGTTTCATGCAGACAATTTCCTACCAAACTACATCATGACTCGCTATAGTGAAGGCTTGGTGCACTCCAGCCACCACGGCATCATCATTGATGCCAGCATTCGCATGCTGTCCAAACCTCCTCCAGACGCTGCTGGCACTGAGGCTCGGTAATGCGTGTGGTGTTTGATTTCCGCAGCACACAACTGCGCGACACCATCTGCTGTGGGAAGAGGATAGTGCTGATGTACACACGGTGGTTCGAGGACACCAATGGCCAGTAATATGCATCTTGGATAGCATTGACGAGCCCCTGGGAGACGTAAATCCTTTCCAAGCGGCTGCAGAGTAGCCTATCTGATACATATAGCTTTGTGAATCGCCTTGGCGAATCTCCCATGTTTTGCAGAGGGAAAGATTGTGGACGACAAAGCACAATTCCTGGCAGTGATTGGAGTTTTTCCTTCCGATGTAAAACACAACTGAAGTCGCCGCCAAGCAGACAATATTCGTAGCGGCCAAGAGTAAAATCGAGCTCTATCTCTTCTATGGCCACAGCAAGACGGGGCGCACCGATTTACAATGCGGGTGGCCATCATGATAAGTCCCATACCACCATGGATGGTAGGTACATGACGTCTTCAACTGATATGCCCTCAGGAACATATGGGTCTACTCCACGCCGAGGAGAGGCATAAGGTGTACGAGGGGTAACCGGCCGTGTCTGGCATGGCCGCCAAGTGCACTTCCTGAAGCAGTGCGACGTCAATGTAGGAAGACCAAATCATTTCAAGCAGAATTTGGTGTTTCACCCAAGTACTAATGTTGTTGATGTTAATCACAGTCATTCCGTACGTTTAAAGCTGTGGCCCGCCGCGTGGAGGAATGCTGGTAGTCAACAGAAATGGGTAGCCGGCAGCGCCGCTTGCTGTGTTTTCCTGGAATCCACTGCATTTATTGCTCCGTCTTGAGTTCCGCAGGCGTCTGCGTAGGATATGGTGCGTCTTTGACGTCGTCGCTCCATGCTGATGTTGTCACGCCTCAGATGTGTCCATACGATCCATCGAAAACACTGCCGACGGCTGCAGTTACACAGCCGAGTCGCCAGTGGGGTGGAGATCCTCCAGATCGTCAGTTTGCGCAGGCGTCACACTTGTCACAGCTGGTCCATCTGCCAAAGTAGCAGTGTGGATCTCTTCATCTCGAGAAATCATCGAGGTGTCATCAGGGCGACCAGTCACTGAATCATCAATATAAGGCG
This sequence comes from Schistocerca serialis cubense, assembly GCF_023864345.2. Classification (NCBI taxonomy): domain Eukaryota; kingdom Metazoa; phylum Arthropoda; class Insecta; order Orthoptera; family Acrididae; genus Schistocerca; species Schistocerca serialis. The sequence continues at coordinate 359,186,166 of NC_064641.1, read as the reverse complement.
AGGCATCCTCGTCAGAGGTCATGGGACGCTGCCACTTGCACTTCTTTGGTGACCACTGTTTGTGCACCAGAGCTCCATTATCGAAGATGGAGGGATACCCGATGTTCTGGTACAAAAGTCGTCGTAGGAAAGATGAATGTTGAAAGTTCCACTGAAGTATCTGGCACGGCGTTCGCAGGTGTTGATGTGATAGGAGGAGGGAGGGACGTAGGCGTCTGCGTTCTGTCGGACTCCACAGATAGGCATGCCACTTGTGACTGTGGCTCTGTTGCTCACCGGCTGATGGTCAGCGAAGTGAGGGCTACCACTTAGGTGACAGGCAATACTGTTGGTGGAGTCTCTCTCGGCATCTCAGCCAGTGACAGTTGAATGTCGCACCGTTGCAGGCTTTCCGAATGGAGATGACCGTCCTTGCCACACCCACAGAAAGTCTTGTGTTGAGTGTCGTATGTAACGATTGCATAACACCCACTGATATTTAAATAGGACTGCACATGACAATGAAGATCTATCGTGCTCTGACGCACCCCGTTTAAAACGGGGTACATACTGAACTGCACACAGCATTCTGCGGTGTGATCGTGAACCACGGCGTAGGGCCGAGAGGTCGCTATGACGTCTTCCGCCTGCAGCTCAAAAGGCAGCTCAAACACATGTACGGTACGCAGGCACAAGACTGCATATGCCACCATGACTGCGCTGATGTTTCCGTCAGCGTGACAAAGCCGTAGACCATGTTGAGCAGATTTAAAGGTTCTATCATGCGCCGCATTCTCAACGACCTTTATATATGTGGCACCACTAAGAATGCAAAGGTGTTTTCCCTGTACGTCCGATGGTGGTATCTCTGCCTCATCGTGGAGGAATCTTTCTACTTCCAGCGCTTTTGGTTGTTTATTATCGTTGTTAAAGGTGAATCGAAGTGTTGCTTTCCTGAAGCAGTTGGTCATTTTCCTGCTCACAAGCAAGCGGAGTCTAAGTCTGAAAAGTAAAGAAGACAGGCTGTGCGCGTCGCAGGCGGAAAAACATTGCGCGTCCACACTACTCGGCTTCTAAACCAGACTACTAGCTGTCCGAGCACACCTCACGGCCGGACCCAAACTTCTATATGTCCTCAACCATGTGTCGACGAACTGTAATCGTGCATGCATGCATGTCCGGAGGAATATTGCATCGTAATTCGGAATAACGCAGGCGCTGCAATACCGTATTTATCCGCCGACACCAGGGAAGCAACTTCCAAGTAAAATGTCTCCCCTGTACGGGAATATACGTGGTGGATGTACCAGTGCCGGTTGTAGACATTGTAGACTTATGACTGACTACATATGGAAGTTTGAGTGTGGCTTTGAGTAGGGCTAGTATAGCTAAATGGTGAAGGAACTCTTGTTCTGTTGTTGCTACGGATGTACATTCTAATTTTGTTTGTCGTAACTGAAAGACGCCTTTTTCCTTATAAAAAAAAAGTCGATAGAGGAAAAAAAAAAAGTGGGAAGCGAGAGGCACCCCCGTCCGGGCGACCCTGGTTCGGGGCCCATCTATGCTGCATTTGTTTTCTTTTTGTTTTTTCAAATGCTTGTTTTAATTTATAATTATTCATGAAGGTTTTGCAAATACAACGTTCGCAGAAAAATGCATACGTGAACAGCGCACCTATGTGGAAGCGGTAAAGGAAGTAATGGGGGACAAGGAAGAAGAAATCTTAAAACGCGTAGGACATGATATCAGACAGTTAGAACAACGGTTAAGAGACGAAATAGTTAAACAAAGTACGGTAATATCATCGCCTGGGGCGGTAAGCGGAGCGATAAACAGCCATCCGCCAGTGGGAGAATCAGTGGCGCGGACAACAATTCCCAACCCACGCCGCGCGACCGCATGTCGACGCGCGACGCGAGCAGCGGGCAAAACTTCGCTGAAACAAATATACCATCACCGCAGGGAAATGCTGTTCCGCCGTGCTGGACAGCGTTGTTAATGGATGAGAGCTTAATAAAACATCGACGGTTTCCCGTATTCTCAAATGAGAAAAAGCGAACGCACCCGGTAGTGTTTGTCCGAGCCTTTAGAAATGTACTGCCCAGGACTTGGACAGAAGCTCAAAAGATTAAATATGTAGTAGGACACACCGAGGGTGATGCCCTTTTGTGGGCTACGGAGATGTCAGAACTTTGCGAGACATATGATCAGTTTAAGAATGCATTTTTAGATAAATACTGGTCAACAGCTATCCAGGAGAGGTTAAGACGACAGGTATTTAACCCAGTACCATATCATTCAAAATTCGGGGGGCTAAGAAGCTATTTTGAAAAATACCTAAACAAGACCCGTTACTGAAATAATCCGATATCTCATGCCGATATACTGAAAATCTTAAAGAACAAGTTACCTGCAAATGTTACGGAAAAATTAATAACTGTTCCCGAATATAATCTCGAGTATTTTCTTTCAGAGCTCGACTCAATAGATCTGATTCATGAGGATGGGCAAGCCACGCCTAGTTACCGTAACGGTAATGGGCACAACCCAAAAGGGAAGAACTACGGTAACGGCAATGGCTTTGGAAATTATAACGGTCGTGTGCGTATGAATGAATGGCATCCGTATGCACCGCCGCGCCACAACGGAAATCCGTACAATCGGTCTACCCATCAGCCACAGGGTGACCGAGGGTACGAAACTAAATATCAGCCCCATAGGTACGGTAACGGCCGAGACAATAGAAATACGAGGGAAAACTTCGACAATAGGCGACAAGGAAATGCAAATTACCAGGAACGGAATATGCAACTCAGGGATCCGAGAGATAACAGGCAGCCCGTACAGTCAAATCGAAACAACCGGGACACGAACTGGCGAGCACGCGAACATACGATAAACATAGTAGAAGTGACGGCAGAAAATGAAACAATACTTTTACCGGCCCCAGGAAATAATAATCGAGCGTGACTAGAGGAAGAAGGTAATGAACTATCAGTGTGCCACAGTACTAATATGAGCGACTTAAACACTAAAACGAACAGGAACGGAAAGGAGAAAGCAGACACTGAAACAAACCTACACATACAGCATATCCGGAATCTATTTTTAAGGTATGATAAGGACGCAGAAATGAAAGAAGACTTGTTTATCGAAGAGAAAGAAACAACACGCAAGATAAGTGAAATTATTCAAGCAACAATAAAGGTAAAGGTGGGAAACATAGATGTACTAGTTGTTTTGGATACTGGCGCGTCGACAAGCCTAATGTCTACTGGTTTGTTCTAAGAGATAGCGAGGGAAGTAGATGTTCCCACACTACCTGTAGAGAACTGTAAGATCGTAATGGCGATGGGAAGTAAATCTAAAGTTATAAAATTACAGGCCAGCATACCCATTAGCATATGTGGTGTAATTTTGCAGTGTACTTTCTTGTTGGTAGACAAACTTATAGTGAACTGTATACTTGGTATGGAGGTGTTCAGAAGATATGGGATGAAAATAGATATCGGCAGCGGAGAATGTCAATTTCATGTAGGGGAGCGCACACTGACTGTGGACTTAATAAGAACTACAATGACAAATCAGATTAGGCTGATACTAGACATTAATGTTAAACTTGTCTACCCTCAATCCTTAATGGCCAAGGAGATGGAACTTGATGACGCTGATAGGGAGATCCTCGATGAGCAAATAGTAGACAGTAAAATAAGTAAATCCACTTGTCTTAACAATGAACAGCGAAGTGAACTGACAAAATTACTCTTCAAATATCATAACATTTTTCGTAAACAACCTACTGTTATTAAGGGATGTGAGTATAAAATGGCAGTATACCCGCATGAAACATATTATAGAACGTCATATGGCACCCCTTGGGCAAAGAAAGGTGCAGTAAGAAAAGAAATAGAGCGTATGATTAGGTGGAGGGTTATTGAAACATCGCACACACCTTACAGCAATCCGATTCTCGCAGTTGGTAAAACTGACGAAACGGTGCGGTTGGTGTTAGACGCGAGGGAAATAAACAGAATCATCGTTCCTATAAGAACAAGGCCAGAGAATCTAGAAGAGCAGCTATTAAAGTTTTATGGCGTTAAGTATTTAACATCCCTTGATTTGAAAGCTTCGTACTGGCAAATTTTATTACATGCAGAGAGTAGAAAGTATACAGCTTTCATAAATGCCGGGAGGAGCTACCAATTTAAGGTGCTGCCTTTCGGATTAAATGTGAGCGCTGGTGTATTTATTGAAGCATTAAACAGGGTACTTGGACCGGAACTGCTTAGCCAGGTTACACTCTACGTTGATGATCTATTCATTGCAACTCAAACATGGGACAAACATATAAGTATTTTGGAAAGGAATTTTCAAAAATTTGATGAATACAATGTCAAAGTTAACTTTAAAAAGTCTGAATTCGGAAAGGAAAAAATAAAATTCTTAGGGCATATTATTTCACCAGTAGGAATTCTACCTGACCCCAGTAAACTAGATGCGATACGGAATTTCCCAACACCCTATACTAAGAAACAATTAAAAGGTTTTCTAGGAATGGCCTCGTTTTTCAGGAAGTTTCTGCCACAACAATTGTTGAACAGTAGTTCACTATTAAACTTACTGCGTAAAAACCACAGTTGGTTGTGGACTAAAGAATGTGAAAATGATTTTCAGCAGATTAAGCAGGCGCTGATTAACGCGCCTATCCTGAAACACCCAAATATGGAATTGGATTTTTGTTTAAGCACCGATGCTAGTTATCAGGGGCTCGGTGCGTGCCTGTTTCAGATAATAACAAAGGATGGTAAGGAAGAAGTCAATGTAATCAGTTTGTCAGTAGAACCCTCACAGAATGTGAAAGATCTTATTCCGTAACTGAGCTAGAAGCGTTAGCAGTAGTTTGGGCATTTCGTAAATTTCAATATTACCTTTGGGGAAAACATACCAAAGTTTACTGTGATCATCAAGCCTTGTCCTTTCTTCTGACGTGCAAGTTGTTACATAAGAGAATAGCGAGGTGGTGCATGTATGTCCAAGAGTTTGATTTTGAGATAGTGTACACAAAAGGGGAACAGAATGTTTTGGCAGATGCACTATCACGGTTACCTAAAGGTCTTATCGATTTCCACGAGTTAGAGGAACAAACATCAGACTTCAAGGTGCTTTTAATAAATGATGGAACTTTTAAACCATATTATATTAAAATGTGCAAAAATATACAACGTTTACAGGAAGAAGACCCGAGATGGAGCAAGGTAAGGAAAAAATTGCAGGCTAGAACACACGAACGTTTAGAGCAATATTACATTATACATAATGGCGTCCTCTTTCACAGAAGAGATCGACGAATGGATAAGTGGTGTGTGTGCATACCTCAGGAATACGTGGAAAACTTAATTCAACACACGCACCGCACATGGGAGCACTGTTGTTGTTGTGGTCTTCAGTCCTGAGACTGGTTTGATGCAGCTCTCCATGCTACTCTATCCTGTGCAAGCTTCTTCATCTCCCAGTACCTACTGCAACCTACATCCTTCTGAATCTGCTTGGTGTATTCGTCTCTTGGTCTCCCTCTACGATTTCTACCCTCCACGTTGCCCTCCAATGCTAAATTTGTGATCCCTTGATGCCTCAAAACATGTCCTACCAACCGATCCCTTCTTCTAGTCAAGTTGTGCCACAAACTTCTCTTCTCCCCAATCCTATTCAATACCTCGTCATTAGTTACGTCATCTACCCACCTTATCTTCAGCATTCTTCTGTAGCACCACATTTCGAAAGCTTCTATTCTCTTCTTGTCCAAACTAGTTATCGTCCATGTTTCACTTCCATACATGGCTACACTCCATACAAATACTTTCAGAAACGACTTCCCGACACTTAAATCTATACTCGATGTTAAAACTTTCTCTTCTTCAGAAACGCTTTCCTTGCCATTGCCAGTCTACATTTTATATCCTCTCTACTTCGACCATCATCGGTTATTTTACTCCCTAAATAGCAAAACTCCTTTACTACTTTAAGTGCCTCATTTCCTAATCTAATTCCCTCAGCATCATCCGACTTAATTTGACTACATTCCATTATCCTCGTTTTGCTTTTGTTGATGTTCATGTTACATCCTCCTTTCAAGACACTGTCCATTCCGTTCAACTGCTCTTCCAAGTCCTTTGCTGTCTCTGACAGAATTACAATGTCATCGGCGAACCTCAAAGTTTTTACTTCTTCTCCATGAATTTTAATACCTAATCCGAATTTTTCTTTTGTTTCCTTTACTGCTTGCTCAATATACAGATTGAATAACATCGGGGAGAGGCTACAACCCTGTCTCACTCCTTTCCCAACCCCTGCTTCCCTTTCATGCCCCTCGACTCTTATACCTGCCATCTGGTTTCTGTACAAATTGTAAATAGCCTTTCACTCCCTGTATTTTACCCCTGCCACCTTCAGAATTTGAAAGAGAGTATTCCAGTTAACATTGTCAAAAGCTTTCTCTAAGTCTACAAATGCTAGAAACGTAGGTTTGCCTTTTCTTAATCTTTCTTCTAAGATAAGTCGTAAGGTCAGTATTGCCTCACGTGTTCCAACATTTCTACGGAACCCAAACTGATCTTCCCCGAGGTCGGCTTCTACCAGTTTTTCCATTCGTCTGTAAAGAATTCGCGTTAGTATTTTGCAGCTGTGACTTATTAAACTGATAGTTCGGTAATTTTCACATCTGTCAACACCTGCTTTCTTTGGGATTGGAATTATTATATTCTTCTTGAAGTCTGAGGGTATTTCGCCTGTCTCATACATCGTGCTCACCAGATGGTAGAGTTTTGTCATGACTGGCTCTCCCGAGGCCATCAGTAGTTCTAATGGAATGTTGTCTACTCCCGGGGCCTTGTTTCGACTCAGGTCTTTCAGTGCTCTGTCAAACTCTTCACGCAGTATCTTATGGGGGCACTATGGAGTGCTAAAGTGTGCCGCCAAAATTTCTGCGTATTGTTATTTCCCTAATATGAGGCGACGTATAGAGCAAGTAATCAGACGCTGTGCGGTGTGTCAAAAGGTCAAACATCAGAATAGGACATGTCTTAACGTACTAAACCCAATAATACCAAAGCAACCAAGAGATCTTGTATCTATTGACGCCGCAGGACCTTATCCCCAAGCCCGCGCCGGAGTTAAATACATCGTAGCCCGGTATGATGTTTTTAGTAAGTATCTCCAGCTGTAAGCAGTCAAAACAGTTAGGTCAGGTCCAATTATAAGGGGAATTCTGGAAGACTACATACCACGCATTGGGAAACCCCAAGCAGTCCTAACTGATAACGCCTCAAATTTTACATGTGACCAATGGAAGTCTTTTTTAAAATCACAAAACATACGTCATATTTTAGTATCCAGGTTCCACCCGGAAGCAAGTCCCGTCGAACGGTGCTTCCGTGAATTTAATAGGTTTATCCGCACATATATACCACAGAACCAAAGGAAATGGATAGAATACCTGGGTCCGTTTCAGCACATAGTAAATCACCTACCACACACATCAACAGGGCACACACCGGCCGAACTAATGTTTGAAAAGGTGGAGCTAGATGAATGGGCAAAACCGATACCTAAATTACGGCACAAAGTCGTAGTCTTAGATGAGAAAGTACGGCGAGCGCTTATAACATTGGAAGAGCAAGCTCAAATAAGGAAAGGAATTTACGACAGGAAATTGAAAAACGTAACAGAATTCCAGATTGGACAGGAGGTACTACTAAGAATGCATCCGAAATCATCGAAATTAAAGGCATTGAATAAAAAATGGCAATTTTTATATGTTGTTCCGTATGTCATTGTTGACAAGCCACATCCGGCGTGCCACTTGATAGGAAATATAAAAAATGGTAAAATAAAAGACATGTATCCACATAAAGATTTGCGGAAATTTATTAAATGAAAATTCAAATCTCATTCTGTCCTTATGTGTTGCATCAGTAAAACGCAAGTAGGTAGGAGGTTTGTCGCTCTTTGACGAATAAACCGACTGGCGCTCTGCTCCTCTCCAGCTAGGGGACACAATATTTATATTTCCCGTGCCCTCTCCCTCTTCTACTATCCTGCTTAATCAATAAGGAATGTTCAATTTTCTTTTACTATCTAACATGCAGAGAGTGAGATGCAGCCTAGTGAAAATAAATTTTCCTTGTATTTTGATATTGTACTCTCTTAAGACTTAATTCACAGCGCGCGAGCTTTAAGCGAGGGGCATGAACGATGAGGTATACTGAGCCGTGCTGCCGCGCTTAAAGCAGAGCGTACTTCAACATTATATACGAAGCGGCTAACAGCTGATCGTAGGGGCCAAGTAGGCAAAAAGCAAGGTTGAGTTCAGTGTCCCCTGCACGATGCGCAAAGACACACTGCGCACCGCGACGGAAACCATTCTAGAATTTAAGCGAATCGGCATTCACACCGCGCGACCAGCTGGACAAAACGGAAGCGAAACAAAGTGGGGTACCTATCAGCTAGTTACTCTGACGTAGATGAGCAACACAAACTAAACGAATAGAGACATTTATTCCTAAGTCGGCGACTATACTGTAAAGAGCACTAATTTTAAAAGTATATCAATAAGTTAAGCATATGCAGCTTTAAGAAAATGAGCGCATTGACGCAAGTAAACTATAAGGAGAGTAGAATACGCTAAATTTGTGAACTTAACGCAATCCATTGAACGTACATAGTTATACTTATTTCTCAGAATTCAACGTAGAAGAGAATAAACACAGGAAATGACCTATCCGACTATGTACAACGGGATTAAGACAAGTTGAAAAGGGAAGTAACAACATGTACACTTGAAAGAACGCGATTAGCACATAACTTAAGAACTAAGCGACTTACATACAACACATAAGTGAGCGACGATGTGAAAGGTAGAATGAGATATAAACATAGAAAAATGCGTGTGACTGAGATGTAAACTATAAAATAACATATCGTACAAGATTTAGCGAGAGGAGCAGTTGTACACTTATAGAACTACACTTCTTTAAAGACAACATTAGAAGTAGTGAGCATAATGTACAGGGAGAATACATATCCACAAATTTGTTATTGCAGAACTCACCTATGTTAGTTGCTATTAATTACACGATACCTTATAGTATAAGCAGCAAAATAAAGCTGTAAACATGAATTGAACAACACGCGGGAGATAAGCTAAGTAAATACAAAAACCAACCAATACGCACACAACGTAATTACATGAACTTAAAACAAAAGAACTGAGGTAAGTACTGTATGTTGACAAAAGCAATATGGAGAAATAAATGAAATTTCACTGCTGGATAATATTTTGAAATGGAGACAGTGAAAGGTTTTATTAGATTCGACTGAAGGTATTAATTAGTTAATCTACGTTTGTGGTGACGTACCGTGCATGGAGTGAATCTAGGAAGAGAATGAAAGTGTATTAGAGTAATACGAGTTTATTTATATTTGTGGGAAGAAATAAATAGGGCGGTGGTTCTAGTGTGAGAACCCTGTAGGTAGTACATGAGTATAAAAATGGTTCAAATGGCTCTGAGCACTATGGGACTTAACATCTGTGGTCATCAGTCCCCTAGAACTTAGAACTACTTAAACCTAACTAACCTAAGGAGATCACACACATCCATGCCCGAGGCAGGATTCGAACCTGCGACCGTAGCAGTCGCGCGGTTCCGGACTGAGCGCCTAGAACCGCTAGACCACCGCGGCCGGCTACTGAGTATGAATGGCGATTTATGTGGAATATTTTAATGAATAATTATATGGGTATACGGCGATGAATATGAGGATTAATATTACAAGGGTACCTAGGAAAGGGCCACGAAGCCGACGTAAGAAAGAATACACTATATAGTTTTAAGTCTTAGAATGAATGGTTGTATGAGTGTGGAAAACAAAGTATGATGATGCATGTACGGTAAGTAATTATGAAAAGGGACATCACGAGGAAGCAGTGAGGAGTATAGAAGAAACAGTGAAGTCGATAGTAACAATGGTACATGATAACATTTAAAACACACCACAGCACAGTGATTTGCTACGCAGACATCAGAATGTAAAACAACCTAGTATGAAAAATATTTCCTTAGCGACTAACTGTTACAGCTCGAGAAACTATAAGGTTAATATAAATGAAAATATGATACACGATTCGTATGAGGAATGAACACAAAATGCAGTGAAACAATATTTTCTACACTGAGTTCTTGACGCACGCAGGAGCGAAAGCATTATTTCAGCACATGCGCGTTCTTATTTAGCGATAATGAATTATGAGTGGAGCTACACATGACAAAAATACGGTAAAATTATCGGTCACATGTCACGAAGGTAAACATGTACATGTCGTCGAATCAATAAGGCAGAAATATGGCTTGAAATATGTGTTCACGAATGTGGAATATTACGACGATTAACAAGCAGTGATGAAGTCAGGATTGTCAAGGGATAAAACATCCCCCACACTCGCTCACAAACGAGCACTTGTAAATATTATACATAGTACGAAGATTTATCAAATGCCAAGGATAGAGTAAGTACACTTACGACGCACTACAAATAGCAATCCTAGAAGTAGCTTGATCTCTGAAGCAGACCTTAGCGAATCCTGTTTTCCATGTAGTGAGTAGTGCTAGAACGTATTTTCTATGTGTATTTGTGATGGTAAAAATGCGCAGGAGGTTGGGCCTGCAAGTCAAGAGAAAAGCAAAAATTCAGAACAAATGAGAGATTCCTTCTAATTTACTTATTAGTGTGTAAGATGGATGATGCCTAACATGGAACCCATATAGGAAATGTGAATGTGACTTGTACATTTATGTGTCAACTTTACTATTGCCAATGTCGATGTCTATGAAAATATGTATGTAGTACACTCCTGGAAATTGAAATAAGAACACCGTGAATTCATTGTCCCAGGAAGGGGAAACTTTATTGACACATTCCTGGGGTCAGATACATCACATGATCACACTGACAGACCCACAGGCACATAGACACAGGCAACAGAGCATGCACAATGCTGGCACTAGTACAGTGTATATCACCCTTTCGCAGCAATGCAGGCTGCTATTCTCCCATGGAGACGATCGTAGTGATGCTGGATGTAGTCCTGTGGAACGGCTTGCCATGCCATTTCCACCTGGCGCCTCAGTTGGACCAGCGTTCGTGCTGGACGTGCAGACCGCGTGAGACGACTCTTCAACCAGTCCCAAACATGCTCAATGGGGGACAGATCCGGAGATCTTGCTGGCCAGGGTAGTTGACTTACACCTTCTAGAGCACGTTGGGTGGCACGGGATACATGCGGACGTGCATTGTCCTGTTGGAACAGCATGTTCCCTTGCCGGTCTAGGAATAGTAGAACGATGGGTTTGATGACGGTTTGGATGTACCGTGCACTATTCAGTGTCCCCTCGACGATCACCAGTGGTGTACGGCCAGTGTAGGAGATCGCTCCCCACACCATGATGCCGGATGTTGGCCCTGTGTGCCTCGGTCGTATGCAGTCCTGATTGTGGCGCTCACCTGCACGGCGCCAAACACGCATACGACCATCATTGGCACCAAGGCAGAAGCGACTCTCATCGCTGAAGACGACACGTCTCCATTCGGCCCTCCATTCACGCCTGTCGCGACACCACTGGAAGCGGGCTGCACGATGTTGAGGCGTGAGCGGAAGACGGCCTAACGGTGTGCGAGACCGTAGCCCAGCTTCATGGAGACGGTTGCGAATGGTCCTCGCCAATACCCCAGGAGCAACAGTGTACCTAATTTGCTGGGAAGTGGCGGTGCGGCCCCCTATGGCACTGCGTAGGATCCTACGGTCTTGGCGTGCATCCGTGCGTCGCTGCGGTCCGGTCCCAGGTCGACGGGCACGTGCACCTTCCGCCGACCACTGGCGACAACATCGATGTACTGTGGAGACCTCACGCCCCACGTGTTGAGCAATTCGGCGGTACGTCCACCCGGCCTCCCGCATGCCCACTATACGCCCTCGCTCAAAGTCCGTCAACTGCACATACGGTTCACGTCCACGCTGTCGCGGCATGCTACCAGTGTTAAAGACTGCGATGGAGCTCCGTATGCCACGGCAAACTGGCTGACACTGACGGCGGCGTTGCACAAATGCTGCGCAGCTAGCGCCATTCGACGGCCAACACCGCGGTTCCTGGTGTGTCCGCTGTGCCGTGCGTGTGATCATTGCTTGTACAGCCCTCTCGCAGTGTCCGGAGCAAGTATGGTGGGTCTGACACACCGGTGTCAATGTGTTCTTTTTTCCATTTCCAGGAGTGTATTTTCTATTGTAGTTGCGGATGTAAAAACGCGCAGGAGGTCGGTCCTGCAAGACAATAACAAGAAAGAGCAAACATTCAGAACAAGTGCAAGATTCCCTCTAATTTGCTTATTGCTGTGTCAGATGCTGCTTAACATAGAGTCCATATACGAAATGTGAATTGGACATTTATTTGCCAACTATATTATTGTTAATGTCGATGTCTATGTAAAATGTATGTATGTACTCTTTTCTTCTTTTCTATGTGTAGTTGTGGACGTAAAAACGCGCAGCAGGTCGGTCCTGCAAGACAAGAATATAAAATGCCAATATTCAGAATAAATGAAAGATACCTCCTGATTTACATATTAGTGTGTAAGAGGGTGCATGTCATGGAGTCCGTATATGAAATGTGAATGTGAATTGTAAATTTATGTGTCAACTCTATTATTGTCAATGTTTATGTCTATGTATGCACTATTATCAATTTTATGTGAGATTTTATACTTGAAGAACAACAACTTATGTATGTATGTGAAGTGCAACGGGACGGACGAGTAAAATACTCCCACGTGTGAAGTGATACAAAAACATTAAGGCCTAATAATATGGCAAATAACGACTCAGCCGTAATATGAGTAAACGCTACAGTCTAGCAAAGTGAATACAGAGAGTGTGATGCGTGTGCGACGGAGATATCAGAGGAAATCCTTATAACCACGAGTTGAGGTGGAGAACCGCTGAACTACAATGCACGACGGAAGATAATGCCGTATCCCGCAGTGCGGCTCTTACCTTCAATGTCACTGGCCGAAAACCTCGCCCAGGCGCGAGATGAGGTATTGGTGTTCTTCGGGTTGAGCGTTGGAGCTGAATCCGTCGTATCCAGTCTCCGGACTGGGGGGCATATACACTCCTGGAAATGGAAAAAAGAACACATTGACACCGGTGTGTCAGACCCACCATACTTGCTCCGGACACTGCGAGAGGGCTGTACAAGCAATGATCACACGCACGGCACAGCGGACACACCAGGAACCGCGGTGTTGGCCGTCGAATGGTGCTAGCTGCGCAGCATTTGTGCACCGCCGCCGTCAGTGTCAGCCAGTTTGCCGTGGCATACGGAGCTCCATCGCAGTCTTTAACACTAGTAGCATGCCGCGACAGCGTGGACGTGAACCGTATCTGCAGTTGACGGACTTTGAGCGAGGGCGTATAGTGGGCATGCGGGAGGCCGGGTGGACGTACCGCCGAATTGCTCAACACGTGGGGCGTGAGGTCTCCACAGTACATCGATGTTGTCGCCAGTGGTCGGCGGAAGGTGCACGTGCCCGTCGACCTGGGACCGGACCGCAGCGACGCACGGATGCACGCCAAGACCGTAGGATCCTACGCAGTGCCGTAGGGGACCGCAACGCCACTTTCCAGCAAATTAGGGACACTGTTGCTCCTGGGGTATCGGCGAGGACCATTCGCAACCGTCTCCATGAAGCTGGGCTACGGTCCCGCACACCGTTAGGCCGTCTTCCGCTCACGCCCCAACATCGTGCAGCCCGCCTCCAGTGGTGTCGCGACAGGCGTGAATGGAGGGACGAATGGAGACGTGTCGTCTTCAGCGATGAGAGTCGCTTCTGCCTTGGTGCTAATGATGGTCGTATGCGTGTTTGGCGCCGTGCAGGTGAGCGCTACAATCAGGACTGCATACGACCGAGGCACACAGGGCCAACACCCGGCATCATGGTGTGGGGAGCGATCTCCTACACTGGCCGTACACCACTGGTGATCGTCGAGGGGACACTGAATAGTGCACGGTACATCCAAACCGTCATCGAACCCATCGTTCTACCATTCCTAGACCGGCAAGGGAACTTGCTGTTCCAACAGGACAATGCACGTCCGCATGTATCCCGTGCCACCCAACGTGCTCTAGAAGGTGTAAGTCAACTACCCTGGCCAGCAAGATCTCCGGATCTGTCCCCTATTGAGCATGTTTGGGACTGGATGAAGCGTCGTCTCACGCGGTCTGCACGTCCAGCACGAACGCTGGTCCAACTGAGGCGCCAGGTGGAAATGGCATGGCAAGCCGTTCCACAGGACTACATCCAGCATCTCTACGATCGTCTCCATGGGAGAATAGCAGCCTGCATTGCTGCGAAAGGTGGATATACACTGTACTAGTGCCGACATTGTGCATGCTCTGTTGCCTGTGTCTATGTGCCTGTGGTTCTGTCAGTGTGATCACGTGATGTATCTGACCCCAGGAATGTGTCAATAAAGTTTCCCCTTCCTGGGACAATGAATTCACTGTGTTCTTATTTCAATTTCCAGGAGTGTACAACACCGACTTCATGAGCCTGGAGCGACATTACAGTGTGTGCGCGGGCAGTGCTGCTGCTCACGTGGCGCTTGCGTCGGGCGCGTTAAACAATGAGCTGCTGCTGGCCATAAGTGCAGCGAACAATGAGATAACGTGTGCCGAAAGGACAGCTTCTCAGAACGGCTAATGAACCAAAAGCCAAGGAGAAAAACAATTATTAAAATATAGTGAAAGGACAATTTAAGAAATGTAACATTTTCCCCCTGGTAATACTGCTTAACAAATGCAAGGAGAAATAAGAGACTACGACGTTAGCACGCCATGGACGTGCGATATGTAATATGAATATATGTGAATGTAATTACGTGATATAAGTATATGTGAATGTATTTATATGTATGAATTTGTAATGGCCGAGAAAATGAGCTTTGTAGATATACTTGTAGTAGCATAAGGGTATTACAACTCCATTGACGTGCACCAAGTGACTGAACTATGAGCCCCAAGGTTAATAAGGCTACTGTATACTGTCTCCCTAAATAAAGAGACTTATTTCCGATAGTATACAGTAGGGGAGCATTTGTGATAAACGTTTTGCATTTCCTTTATGTTTTCGTCTTCTTTAAAGGCAAAGAGAGAAGATGAAGCGGTAGCCCATCATAGAGCCTACGTCTACCGTCATGTATTTTTTGACTTTCAGTTGTTATAAAACAGAGGATTTTTTCTAGTACCAGTAGGAGGAAGGAAGGATTCGCGCTCAGCTAGTGAACGAGTGAGAAGCACGCCATTTATAGCGAGTAATTGTAGACCGCCATTTTGGGGTCGCTATGAATAAGTGAGGAGTATGTATTTCAGATGTGCACCGTTTAGAAAAATACAGTATTGTTTTATTAACAGAAAGGTCGTGTGAGTTGTTTTTTCAAATAGTACAATAATTACAAGAACTGAAGCCCAACTTTGTACTTTGGAAAATTACGAAGATCCGATAAGCTTAATGGGAACACGGTCAAGACTTCAAAGGCGAACACGGCGACCAAACGTAGCATTATAAACAATGGTTAAGCACAAATCTACAGCGGAGAAAGAAACTACTCCGCCCTGCAAAATAATATGAACTAATACGAACTTATTTCCAGGCATAGCTCAGCTTATTGTGCTTGTCATTCATACCGAAAAATTAATCTCATTAATTCAATACATTTTAAAAAGCCACGCATTTCAACATTTTATTATCATCTATTCCATTATTTTATTATATTATAACCTTCACGTTTCCACTTCACTATCACATCGAAGCAATGGACCTAGGGATGTTTAGGAGTGTGGAAATCTCGCATACAGACGTATGACACGAGTGACACCCAATCACTTGGCCACTGCCAAAGTCTGTGAGTTCTGCAGAGCACCCCATTCTGCTCTCTCACGATCTCTAATGACTACTGAGGTTGCTGCTATGGAGTACCTGGCAGTAAGGGGCAGTACAATGCACCTAATTGAAAAACGTATGTTTTTGGGGGTGTCCGGATACTTCTGATCAGTTAGTGTCTATTACCTCATACGGCGAAAGACCGTTAGCTGTATAGACTTTAGATGCGGCAGTTAGAAAATTCAATTATACGTCCCAGTTTTCATGATTACTGCTAATATAATAGTTCAACATCTTCAAGCTCATATAAAGAAATGTCTCTATTCTCCCATTGGCTTGAGGGTGGAAGGAACTTGTTAACAGCTTGCGGATTCGGAGCAATCAACACAATTGCTTCCTAAGATCACTCATGAATTTGGTCTGTAATTAAGTGTCCAGAATGCCAAATGTGAGAAACCAATTATTTATTAATGCTTGAGCAACTGTTGTCACTTTTTGGTCATGAATTACTACATAACCCGAGAAATGGTCAGTTATAGTCCATATGTATTTGTTTCCTGCTGGTATTCTATTAAATGGGTCTAAGATGTCCGTTCCAAGCATTTAAAATGGTTATATGCTTCCGGTAGACACTGTAACGGAATCTGTCGATGGTTAAGATCAGCTTATTGTACACAAGGTACGCTATTCCTGACATATTGCTTGATATCTCGTTCTCAAGTCTCCATCAAAATTTTTCGGCAGTTTGTTTATCAGTTTATCACTTGCTCTTCACCCACCATGGCCTGAT
Source organism: Schistocerca serialis cubense (assembly GCF_023864345.2). Classification (NCBI taxonomy): domain Eukaryota; kingdom Metazoa; phylum Arthropoda; class Insecta; order Orthoptera; family Acrididae; genus Schistocerca; species Schistocerca serialis. The sequence continues at coordinate 359,169,410 of NC_064641.1, read as the reverse complement.
AATGTATAGTCATGTGCTTGTGCCGAGAAATCATTCCAGAAAGTTGCTGGTAATTCCACTCGTAATCCACACTTTGTTGTTCTGCAAAGCAGGCTGTCGTGCGTCACAAACTGAGGTTGCAGCTTGGATTGTTGACAGTCAGCATCATTCAGACATGCTATGGCCCAGTTTTTGTAGAAATGCAATTTTTCTACTCAAACTGTCGGCGTTAGCATGCCTTTTCCCTAGTTTCTGTATTACCAAGTAAACAGATTCACTTAAATGGAGTGCCCACATTACTAATTTGCTGCAAAGGTCCTTCAATCCTAATAACCATTTGAGATCAGCATGATCCATCACAATCTTAAACTTTCGGCCATATAGATAACAGCGGAAGTATGTAATACCATAGATTACTGCTAGCATCTCCTTATCAGCCGCAGAATAATTTTTTTTTCTGCGTGAGGATGTGTACTCTACAGGACGCTCTTTACCACGTATATTCTGTCCTAGAAGGACCTCTTAGCAGTATTACTTGCATCACAAAAGAGAATAAATTCTTTTTCAAAATCGGAGAACATTAAAACTGAGTCTGAGTCAGTGATCGCTTTAAAGCATCGAATGCTATGTGACATTTGTTAGACAGTTAAAATTTTACTGCTTTCTGTAGAAAATGGTTCGAAGGTCTGGCAATTTCAAAAATTTCTTTGCGAATCGACAACAATAATTACAGATAACATTGAAGCTCTGTGACTGTTTAACTGTCTCTGGAGGCGAAAAATTCTGAACTGCTGAGACCAAACAAGGATCTATTCTCATTCCATCCCTGTCGACTATATACCCAAGATAATTTACTTCCGTTGACGCAAAACGTCATTTGTCGCTGCTTAGCGTTAGTTATGCTGTTCTCAGTCTTTTGAATATCTCCTCCAACCATCGTACATGCTCTTCCATGTCCTCCAAAAACACTATTATGTCATCCAGATAGATCGAACATTGTTTTGGTTTCAGTCCGCTAAGTACGCCATACAATAATCTCTGAAATGTGGCGGGTGCATTGAGTCCGAATGGCATTCGACGATGCTGGAAACGACCTCCCCCCCAAGAAAGGAAAAAGCTGTCTTTGGTCGATCCTCTGGCGCTGCTTCTATCTGATGACATCCGCTCTTTAAATCCATTGTGGAGGAATAGTTACACTGACGAAAGATGCCGAGAGTCTCGGTTAAGTTCGGCATTGGATATGCATCGGTAATCGTTTGTACATTGAGGTATCGGTAGTCACAGCCAAATCTTTATTTTCAAATGCCATCTGATGACTGTCTTAGAACCAGAATTATGGATGTCCCCAGGGGCTATCACTTTACTCAATGATACCATTAGCTAGTTGCTGGTCGATAAATTCTTCCATTATCGGTTGCATAGATTTCGGAATTCGACATGGGTCCTTGTACACTGGAGCATTATTTCCTGCTGGTATTGTGTATTGCGTGAGTGACGTCGCTAGTAATGGACCACTCGGATTAAATAAATCCATGCCATCTTCCTTCAAACCATTCAAATTAGTAATTAGTAATCCCTTTGGCAGACTCACTCCGTCCTTGCCAAAATTATTAATACTGACCAGAACCATAAACCCTCCATCCCTGTCACTGACACTATATTTATGCGTATAAAAAAGTGTTACTTATCCGGTTCTTTGTTACTTTCCAATTGCTCCACAACATATAATAAATCCTTAGGTGCATCAGTATAAGCGCTCATCCAGATCAACTTCGCTGTGTCTTGCGGTATCACATCAAATGAATTCGTCTTTAGTGCCTGTGACCGCATTTCATTGGGCACCCCCTTCATGATTGGTCAACCTTACGACTGTGTAACACTGTTTACAAACAACAAGGCGGAACAAATGTCCCCACCAAGTTCAGTTGTACGCAACGAAAGGTCACTTTTTGCGTGACGTTTAGCAAGAAATTCGAGTGTCAAGGTCGCACAATACCCGTCGACAACCCAGGGAAATATTTGCACATGCTCTCGAAAACACTTATCTCCCATGTTAAAACTGAACAGCATTGTCCCCAATAACTTCACGCCATTGGCACCCACTTTGCTTAAGCTATGCCTTGGCGACATAATCTCTTTCAGCCCAAAATGTCCAGAATGACTCCTGGCACATGAGCCCCCGTGTCCACCAGAAATTTATGTTCCCTAGCATCTGCTTTGCCTAGCAAACGACACTTCGTCTCTGCAGTCTCATGTTCTACAGGGAATACCATTTTACGCATGAGACACCCCCATTTCTGTTTAACTGTCGCCTGCTAGGACGTACTTCTGCTATAGTCCATTGAGTTTTTCCCTAAAGAACCTCGCGCAGTTCTGTTTCCGATAGCGCTGTTGCTATAAGACTGTTCGTTGGCTTTATGCTGGTTCTTTATATATTTTTAATTTATATTGAAGCTGTGTGACCATCTCCCCGCGTTACCTTAGAGAATTGTACCCGACTTTGCGTCCTGGCTGCTAATATTCCAGGCCCATAAGAAAAGGTGTCTATATTGTGACCCTTATTTGATTAATTTAATAAACAAATTAATTATTTTTGAAATATGCGCAACGGAAACTGGTGCGAGTTTCTCTAAGATAACACGTTCTTGGGTGGTTGAGCTCAAAGCCGTCCTATAGCAGCTGATAGCCTATCTAAATTCACATTTCAGATTATTTCTGTCTTTCATTAACTTTAGAAAATCGGACTGAATAAGATACATCCTACCCATTTCATGTGTCAGGTGACTGGGGGACTATTTGTTAACTGAAATGCTGACTCTCATTTAATAGATTTATTTTCTACTTTGATGAAAACTTAAGAAGCCGACACATAACAATTACAAAACTTCAGCGTTACCTCTCATGGGTAGGACAATGACAAAACGAAAACGCTACACGAATAATTTCATATATGACACATAATTTCATAATAACACAAAAAAATACATAAGTGGGCGACACCTTCTTTAGCGGGAAAATCGTCATTCATTCTCTAAGACTCACTTATCGTCATACATGAATTACACCACTAGAAATTTAAGGTAGGCCACTGCTGAAGATAGATAACCTCTATCAGAGAAAAGGTTCTGGGCAAAAATGATGTACTATCGGCGCCAAAATGAAGTGCGAACTGAACTCACAAAGAAAGTACCAAAAATAATTAAATTTCGCGACAGAAATTTCTCGATCTACCATCCGATACGCAATCTGCACTCATTGAGCTAAAAGTGAAGCTTATAACTCGGGAAATAGCTACATGAACTGATGGTTCCTGTTGCATGCTCACTACCACAAAGCAAAATTTCACGAAGACATTTCAGAGAAAACTATTGCAAATAAATTATAACCGTAACCTGTACCGATGAAGGTATGTTGAATGCATGCTATGAGCATAGCCTGTCGTGAATTTTTAGCCATATTACCTCATTTCTATCTCACCAAATCTGCTAGCTGCTGTGCTCCCGCGTCTGGTCCGTCTCATGGCTGGCCCCACAGTGCCCTCCACGTGCCAAAATCCGAACAACGTTCTTGTTCAAACGCGGTGGTGAGGAGACTCACCTCACCCCCGCACCATCTTTGCAACCTACCCTCGTGCCTGTTTTCATCTTTGCTTGCTGCTCTGGCCTACCTGCCGTTATTCTTGTAATGTTGGCAATGACTGCTATTCCCTTAAACTGTTTCCTTTGGTCCATGCTCCCGCTACATTTGACTTCCATTCATACCCATGCACACTCATACAGGATAGAACAAGGAGTATACTCATAAACGGCGTGTAACCTCTTTGTGAAATGATGAAGAGAAATAAACAAATGCGTCAAATATTCCTTCCACCCAGCAAAGTATTGAAGCTGCTAGCAATCAAAAGAAAAACATATATCTCGATATAGAAAACATAATTACTTCCTACTGTACTCTGAGGCAAAACGAAAGTAACGCCTCACTGTGTTAGACCTTTAGTCAGTTCATCAAACCTTTAGCCATGACTAAGGGTCCAGTTGTACCTAACGTACGTTTTCGCGTCACCCAATAACCTTAATTTAGTGATGTTCAAGGATGTTTCTTCCAATCACTTTCCTAATTTGGCAGCAGCATTTACATAACTAATAAAAATAGATACATCCTCGGTTTCTTTCCCCGCAGGTGGTGTTATGAGGTTAGCTGCTGCGAGATTGATGGAATGGTTGAGTACATTCAACATGGCTTTATTTGCACCTGAATCAACGAGTCCTCGGCCCCACCGGCTTCCCATCGCTCTATTCTTCTACGCAGTGCTTCATTGTCTTACACCTGTTGCGTTATAGTTTGTAATAAAGCGGCTATCTGCCCGTTCAGAACTTGTACCGTTTGATTCAGAGTCGCTACTCGTGTTTCTGGCATTTGTGTAAACTCGATTTGCCGTTATACCAGAAAAGAGGGAAACTGCACACACAAGAGGCAAAAAAGGAATTAACCTATACTTATTTTTTACATGGTATCATAGCCTAACGAGATTCTGTGCACCGGTGTGCCTCGTGATCAACCCATCTACACGTACTGTAGGTAGCTGAGACAGTTTGAACACACTGAAAATCATACCCAAATATTCATATACACTCCTGGAAATGGAAAAAAGAACACATTGACACCGGTGTGTCACACCCACCATACTTGCTCCGGACACTGCGAGAGGGCTGTACAAGCAATGATCACACGCACGGCACAGCGGACACACCAGGAACCGCGGTGTTGGCCGTCGAATGGCGCTAGCTGCGCAGCATTTGTGCACCGCCGCCGTCAGTGTCAGCCAGTTTGCCGTGGCATACGGACCTCCATCGCAGTCTTTAACACTGGTAGCATGCCACGATAGCGTGGACGTGAACCGTATGTGCAGTTGACGGACTTTGAGCGAGGGCGTATAGTGGGCATGCGGGAGGCCGGGTGGACGTACCGCCGAATTGCTCAACACGTGGGGCGTGAGGTCTCCACAGTACATCGATGTTGTCGCCAGTGGTCGGCGGAAGGTGCACGTGCCCGTCGACCTGGGACCGGACCGCAGCAACGCACGGATGCACGCCAAGACCGTAGGATCCTACACAGTGCCGTAGGGGACCGCACCGCCACTTCCCAGCAAATTAGGGACACTGTTGCTCCTGGGGTATCGGCGAGGACCATTCGCAACTGTCTCCATGAAGCTGGGCTACGGTCCCGCACACCGTTAGGCCGTCTTCCGCTCACGCCCCAACATCGTGCAGCCCACCTCCAGTGGTGTCGCGACAGGCGTGAATGGAGGGACGAATGGAGACGTGTCGTCTTCAGCGATGAGAGTCGCTTCTGCCTTGGTGCCAATGATGGTCGTATGCGTGTTTGGCGCCGTGCAGGTGAGCGCCACAATCAGGACTGCATACGACCGAGGCACACAGGGCCAACACCCGGCATCATGGTGTGGGGAGCGATCTCCTACACTGGCCGTACACCACTGGTGATCGTCGAGGGGACACTGAATAGTGCACGGTACATCCAAACCGTCATCGAACCCATCGTTCTAACATTCCTAGACCGGCAAGGGAACTTGCTGTTCCAACAGGACAATGCACGTCCGCATGTATCCCGTGCCACCCAACGTGCTCTAGAAGGTGTAAGTCAACTACCCTGGCCAGCAAGATCTCCGGATCTGTCCCCCATTGAGCATGTTTGGGACTGGATGAAGCGTCGTCTCACGCGGTCTGCACGTCCAGCACGAACGCTGGTCCAACTGAGGCGCCAGGTGGAAATGGCATGGCAAGCCGTTCCACAGGACTACATCCAGCATCTCTACGATCGTCTCCATGGGAGAATAGCAGCCTGCATTGCTGCGAAAGGTGGATATACACTGTACTAGTGCCGACATTGTGCATGCTCTGTTGCCTGTGTCTATGTGCCTGTGGTTCTGTCAGTGTGATCATGTGATGTATCTGACCCCAGGAATGTGTCAATAAAGTTTCCCCTTCCTGGGACAATGAATTCACGGTGTTCTTATTTCAATTTCCAGGAGTGTATTATAGTAGAGACACCTCACTGGCTGCAAGTAAACTTCTCTAGTGTTCCCAAGTCTGTATGTTCCTACGGTTTGACAGATGACACTTTTAATGTACTGAGGAGGTCCCTGTGGCTCAACACGGCCTTAAGAAAATACAGAACAAGAAATCAAACAAATATCAGTCACTCAGCATACCACATAGTTACGAACTTCATCTTGAAGCTGATCACCTCATGTCAGCTGCATAGACGGCCGGCTGCTGCTATTTTAGCCATGTGGGTGTGGCACCGGGTGTAGAAGTCCCTACCACTGGCAACCATTTGCTGACATCAGATACAGAAGTCTGGTCCCAGACTCCTACGGTCGTCAGAAGAGAGCTAGGCGGGATGCGGTGGCGACGACCTAGTTACGCCCGAGAGCGCGAAGAAAACATCGTTGACAACAGCACATTTATTTGGCAGAGCAGCGCCTTGTCAGCAGCGGAACACTGGCGTGCGCTCGACTCGCAGTACGGCCAGCACAGCGAAGCATCGGGTGGAGGCGCTACGTTATGGGGCAGCCGTCGATTCGCGGCCTCCAGCTCTACGTACCCATCTCCAAAGAGCACTCGCTGACATCGAAGATTTGCTCTCAGGAGTCAGGCCCCAGGTCCACCTGAAGTACTTGCTTGCATCAGTGTCTGGCAAAAGAACTGGATGAGCAACAGCAGTGCCTCCCCTCTCGAAGACGGACAACGGGCAATGTCCAGTTCATGCAGTGAAGAGTCCAGCAGACATGCAAGGTGATGGCGGCTTCTGCGCCCCATCAGTGTTGCCTCGGAAATCGGCAGTGCAGCTGGTAGCGGCAACGTCCTTCCAGCCAGACTCTTTGTTCTATAGAGTATCGAAGACAGCTAGGCGTGCCCAGGATCGACCACCATAGCCTACCCTCTCACTGGATAGTTGCAACTGACGCAAGGGCTGTGACTACGCGCTGGGCAGTCGGCATTCGTCACTCAGCACTCCGACTTGAGTGAAGAAGCGTGGAGTATCTATGTTGTCACTTCTTGTGCGTTCTGCGACGGTGGTGATGGTTATGACATTATGTATCCTGGTTTTCCTTCGCTATCAGCTCCTCTAGTGACTTCAGACCTTCGCAACTTCATCTTTCAGGGGCTCTTTGCTACTGGTTCAGCACCTTAGTACTTATTGTTGCGTCGTACCTAGCCTCCTTTATGAAACTCTACGTTGTCACTAGTGTGGAGGTATCTCTTGGCTTCCATGATGTCATTAATGTGCCGCTGTCCGCTGTGGCCGAGCGGTTCTAGGCGCTTCAGTCCGGAACCGGGCTGCTGCTACGGTCGCAGGTTCGAGTCCTGCCTCGGGCATGGATGGGTGTGATATCCTTAGGTTAGTTAGGTATGAGTAGTTCTAAGTCTAGGGGACTAATGACCTCAGATGTTAAGTCCCATAGTGCTTAGAGCCATTTGAACCATTCATTAATGTGTCGCTTGCAGACCTGGGCGCTCGATGTTCCCGGTGCAGCGATAGCTTTCGTGGTTGCCACAACCCACTCAGCATATCCCCTAGCTGGCAACCTACTGGTCACTGACACTGGCGGTTCGGCTTCTGGAAGCTACCGAGGTGGAACTTGGACGAATTTGTAGTGTGCCACGAGGATACTATCCTGTGGCGTTACCAAACTATTATGTAGTGGAGAAACTATTCCCGTCCCCTTTTGTGGGTACAAAATACTAAATAAGTAATTTGATCTTATCATTACGTTAAATTCGCACATTGTACAAATTAAACGATCTTGGAACTGTAGTTGAACGACTCGGACGGTGTCTTGAAGGACGATGTAACATGAATATTAACAAAAGCCAAACATGGTTAATGTAATGTAGCAGATCTAAATCAGGCGATGATGAAGGAATCAGATTAGGAGATGAGTTTTTCTACTTGGCAGTAAAATAACTTATGATGGCCGAAGTAGAGAGGATATGAAATATGGGATGGCAATAGCATGAAACGCGTTTCTGAAGAAGACAAATTTGTTACCATCGAATATAAACTTAAGTGTTAAGAGGTCTCTTCTGAAGGTATTTGTCTGAGTGCAGCCTTGTTCGGAAGTGAAATGAGGACAAACAATACTGACAAGAAGACAATATTATCTTTTGAAATGTGGGGCTATAGAGGAATGTGAATGTTCCCAGAATGAGATTTTCACTCTGCAGTGGAGTGTGCGTTTATTTGAAACTTACTGGCAGATTAAAACTGTGTGCCGGACCGAGACTCCAACTCGGGACCTTTGCTTCTCGCGGGCAAGTGCTCTACAAACTGAGCTACCCAAGCACGACTCACTACCCGTCCTCACAGCTTTACTTCTGCGAGTACCTCGTCTCCTACCTTCCAAACTTTACAGAAGCTCTACTGCGAACCTTGCAGAACTAGCACTCCTGAAAGAAAGGATGTTGCGGAGACATGGCTTATCTACAGCCTGGGGGATGTTTCCAGAATGAGATTTTGGAAGATAGGAGGCGAAATACTGGCAGAAGTAAAGCTGTGAGGACGGGGCGTGAGTCGTGCTTGGGTAGCTCTGTTGGTAGAGCACTTGCTCGCGAAAGGAAAAAGTCGCGAGTTCGAGTCTCGGTCCGGCACACAGTTTTAATCTGCCAGAAAGTTTCAATGTGAATGTCGTATACGTAGATCCAGTAACTAATGATGTGATACTGACGATAATTGGAGGGAAAACCAATTTGTGACATAACTTGACTAAAACAGGGGATCGGTTGATAGGACTCTCTCTAAGGTATCAAGGAATCGTCAGTTTACTTTTGGAGGAAAGTGTGAGGGGTGAAAATTGCAGAGAGATACCATGAGATGAGGACAGTAAGACGGTTAAAACGAAAATGGGTTGCAGAAAGTATTCAGAGAGGAAGATCGTTGCACAGGATTGAGTAGCATACATATGAGAAGGCCATTGCATAGTACACCGTAAAACCCAGACATTGCAAAACACTATTACATGTCTAGACAGGCCGCGACAATAATAAAATGTCTCTCCCTGTTCTTGAACCACAGCAGTGTGCAAGTGCAGACCGTGGACACACGGTGCCGTACGGGGGTGGGATCTGTCCAGGAGGCCTGCCCGGATGACCGATGTGGTCGAAGCAGCCACTCGCGTAAAGCGGCAAATCCAGGTTCGAGTTCCCATCACGCACAAATTTTCATTTGTCACCAATAGATTATGCACCTGAAGTCTAACAGTGTTCACAACTGCAAATACATTTCTTCTATACAAAGAATAAAGTAGAATATTCTACGAGCGATTGCCGTTCCGGTTACGTGATATGCAAAATGCGACTTAAAGTTGATCACATAGCAATATTTAACTGTAATGAAATTATGTTCGTGTCCAGTTGTTCAAATATATATAGTTTAAATATTTGAAATATTTAACTTTTGTAATAAAAATGTGTGTCTGGGATAACGGTGTTCAGGCATGCACACACACTTTCGACAAAGGTGGTTTATGATGACAAATAAATGAAGTGAAATCAATCGTCAGATGAAATCTAATTGCTGCTACCTAACCATCGTAGGGCGAACACACAACCATACGGAAATTCAGTGGCTCAGTTGTTAACCTATGGGTCTGGTTGTGAGCTGTTGCATTATACCCTAACAAAATTTTTTGAATGATGAATGCTCAGCCTAATAAAGAGTCAACGAATAAACAAGAAAGTACAAATAATTATGAAATATTAACAGATGATGTAGGGATAATCTGTTATGGCAATGATGTAACTTGACCCCAGTATTAGGCTTCACTCTTAGTTTGCACAAGAAAGCCAGCTATAATGAGCAGTGGCCTTACAAAGGCTAATATTATGCAAAGTGAGCCGAAAGAACAGCGCTATCAAAGCAAGCAGAGCGTACACGGACACCGTTTAATTTGTGCCAATGGATTTGCGCAATGCACTAGATGGTTAACCTGAACAAATTCCCCACTCTAACAGTTCACTCAAGTTTATATGAATAATTCACCAAAAACAAAGTTCATTATCAAAAGTCTATATTAGCATACAGCAAACATTACGACGTTGCAAACTGTTGCACTGAAATGATTATGTCCGAACCAACTGCATACCACGCTATAAATTAACATTCGCTGGCAATAAGCCGCACAAGACCTAACCATCTTACCACACCAAGACCCAGAAACCTACTCTACTTCCCCCGTCCTCAACTCTGTCACCTGAGGTGGAGACACAGAGGGATAACTATAGAGATCCTGCCAGTCAATTCAAAAAATAATTGGCTGGGCATAAAAAATAGGTTGAAGACAGAAGGTGCCGAACTAAGTAGGAATGTGCAGCTGAAATTTAGTTCTAATTAGTGCAAAATACTTTACGAGAGGGACTTCCATAAAAAATGGTACTACATCAAAGCTAACGAAATGCAGACCGAGAGCCCTAGTCTACTAATAAAAACAGTCAAGTTACATAAATGACGTGAATATTTGCATATTAGTGATCTCAGCAAGGAAGCAGGATATTTGGAAGTAGTTCGGGTTCGAAAATGGTTAAAATGGATCTGAGCACTATGGGACTAAACTTCTGAGGTCATCAGTCCCCTAGAACTTAGAACTACTTAAACCTACCTAACCTAAGGATATCACAAACGTCCATGCCCGAGGCAGGATTCGAACCTGCGAACGTAGCGGTCGCGCGGTTCCAGACTGTAGCGCCTAGAGCCGCTCGTCCACTGCAGCCGGAAAGTAGTTAGAGGACACGGGGTATTGCCTCTGTGACCTCCGAGAATAAGGAGCCCTGGCGCTCTAGAGATAGAAACAAAAAAAAAAAAAAAAAAAAAAAAAAAAAAAAAATTGAAATGAAAGTGTGGAAAAATTAGTGAAATAGTTCAGAGAAGTGAAGTACTTGCTTTTGTTAAAAGAGTCAAAATTGGCACTGCGAATCCTTCAAAGGTAACTACACGCGAAGCATTTACATTTGTTATCCAGCTCAAAGATCTACAGGACTCGAAAATTAATTCATTAGATGTGTAGAAGGACAGGGAATGCACGTGATATGTATGTATGGTTGTGAGAGAATGAGGATTTGTATTTGAGAAATACAAACTGAAAAGATGGACACAACACATTTAGCTTGAATGAGAAATATAACACATTCTGTAATATAGACAAAGGCAGCCTGTTTTGAAAAGAGTTGTCCTAAAAGCTTAACCTGCGTATTTAGGTCGAGTGTTCCAAAATCCGGGCTGAAAATTTAATCAGAATATCATGCAGAATAAGTGTGCTGAGGCTTGAATGATAAGAGGGTTAAAACAAAGTACTAACTGGATTTTAAAATTCTAAGTCAAATCGTAATAGAGTCAAAATGTATGTATTTTTAAAGAGGCAAGTAAGACTGCTCTTCAATGTCCTGTCGACGTAGAGATCGTAAGAGAAGGAGAACAAAGGAGTGGCCAAGGACGGGGATGGAAATCGTCTTTTGCACTTTCAAAGGAACCACGCAGGTATTCGCCTTTACTGATTTGTGGAAATCCCGAAAAGCTTAAAACTGCGTAGTCAGATAGAAATTTGAATATCTGTCCTGATGAATACGAGTCCACTGTCACCATTTCAACTAAAGAGGTGGAGCCCCTCCACGCCCACACCGGCATGATGGCCAACACAAAAGGTCTACTGCCATCTCTGCATAAGGGTTAGTATTCACTAAAGTGAGGTGTCGCAGGATGTGGGTACTGCGATGTCTGCGTACGTCTGGTTAGGATTAACCATTAATACGCGCTCATCTGGAGATAGATTGGTCGAAATCTGACGAAGGGTAGCGGTTTGAAGGGCAGAGGAAAAAAAGTGCCAAAGCAAGAGCCAAGGGAAAAAAACCTCTGCGAAAGTTAGGTCGGGCGGCAAGAGCAGTAGCGGTTGTCTTGCTGCCTGCGATAGGTTGTGTAAGGATAGGCTTTGTTAGTAGTGGGTATCATGCATGTCGATACCTTGACGTTGTGCGTTTGTGCTGCTCGGCGGCTGGCGCTGGATGCTGGTACAGAGTCCTCGTTCAGCGTCCTGCAACCTGCAACAGTTATGTTTGTTATCGGTCTTGTGTCCGATAGGTCATATACCGGAGGCACAGTGTGAGGGAGTGTTGGCAGATTGTTCGTGCGTCTGTGTGCGAGCTCGTCGGTGTCCCTGCTGTGGCCTGTTGGTTGGCTCTAATAGCAGCTGGTAGTTGCCAGTCAGTGTTGCTGATATGCAGGGGCTTACCGGCGTTTGTCGCTGTTTGCGTATGTTAGTTTACCATAGGTGGTTATGCCCTAGCTAGCAGTGTCTTTGGCCGCTTGTGTTTCCACCTGTGGTTGTGATCGTAGTTTCCCAGAGTGAGGATGAAAGGATTGTTCGAGTGTCTCGAGTTCCTGTATAGTCGTGTGGCGTGTTTCTTGAATACCTCCTTGAGGGTATCAAGGCGGTATTCATGGTGAAGATCCACGGTGCGTGTGTAGCGTGGAGCATTGCTGATGATTCGTAGCACCTTGTTCTGTATGATCTGCAGGCGGCGCAGTCGTGTGGGAGCTGCATATCCCCAGACGGGAGCTGCGTACGTCATCAGAGGTCTAATCAGTGTCATGTATAAGGACCTCGACACCCTCCTATTCAGTGTGCTTGCCCTGTTGAGCATTGGGTAGAGCTGTTTGAGCCTCGCGTGCGCTCGGTTGGCAACGTATTCGATGTGGTCCCCCCCCCATGTAAGTTTCCGGTCCAGCCAGACACCAAGGTATCTGACTTTCTCTCGGAAACGTATTGGGCGTGTATGTAGTGTTATCGGTCTACAGTGTTGGTGTTTGCGCAGTAGTTTCGGTCTGCGTGTGAACAGAACTGCTTCGCACTTGTCGACGTTTACTTTAATACGCCATCGCTCCAGCCAAGGCTCAGCTGTTCTGAGTGCTGTCTGTATTCGTGAGTTGATGTTCGACGGTTTCCAGTCTTGCGCGAGGATGGCTGTGTCATCCGCGTAGACGGCTAACGTCGTGTTTCGTGTCGCTGGGAAGTCATTAATGTACAGGTTAAACAAGATGGGCCCTAGGATGCTTCCTTGGCGTACTCCAGCTTGGATACCGTGTTGTGTTGATTGTTTATCCTGCACGTTAGTGTTGAAACATCTGTTCGTGAGATATGAGTGTATGAGACGCACGAGTCCGTCCGGGAAACCAGCTTCGCTTAGTTTGCATATGAGTCCATTGTGCCAGAGACGATCGAAAGCCTTTTCGATGTCTAGGAACACGGCCCCTGTGGCTTTGTTCATGTTGTAGCCGTGTGTTATATGTTCGACTACGCGGAGGAGTTGTTGTGTTGTCGAGTGGTGATTCCTAAAGCCGAATTGCTCCGGTCTTAGGGTGTCGTTGGCGATGCAATGCCTAGTGATACGTTTTAGTATTACCTTCTCAACAATCTTGCTGAGCGAGCACAGCATACTGATAGGTCGGTAATTTTGTGGGAGGGAGTGGTCTTTCCCTGGCTTCCTGAACATCAGGACCTTGGCCGCCTTCCAAAAGTCAGGGAAGTGTTGGTGTGTCAGGATGGCATTCGTTAGGTGTGTGAGGTATTCTACGGCTTTATCCGTGAACTCCTGGAGGACACGGTTTTGAATGCCATCAAGCCCAGGGGCTTTTCTAGCGTTGGTGTGCTTGATAGCCCATGTGACTTCATTTGTGCTAGCACGTCTTATTTCGTTGCGCGAGGGCTGGGCTACAAGTCGTGTAACCTCCTGGTCCGTTTCAAGTGTGAATGCTGGGTCTGAAGGAACCAGATTCGGCATGAAAGACGCTGCAAGTGTTGTGGCCATAAGCTCTGCCTTCTCCGTCGCGGAGTAGGCTGGGCCGTCTGGTCCTTGTAACGTGGGAATGTAATGTTTCTCCCTGGTGAAGTGTCTGGCCAGCTGCCACACGCCAGGACGTGTGGTATCCAGCCCAGCGAGTTTCTGTCCCCATTGTTCGTTTCTGAATGTTTGAATTTTATTCCGTATTATGCCCTGGAGTCTGTTGACGTGCAGTTTATAGAACGGGCGCCTGGTACGCTGCCAGTATCTCTTGAGGCGGTTCCTCATTGAGATAAGGCCCAGGATTTCCTGGGGCAGGGCCGTCGAGTGTTGTCTTGGTGTTGTAAATGGAATGGCGTCAGTCATTGCGTCTTGGACGGCAGTTGTGAGAGCCTCCACAGCCTCATCAATTTGCTGTGTGTTGTTAATTTCGTGTGTGTCAGGAATGCGACTATCAAGCGTTTCCTTGAACAGTGTCCAATTCGCACGCTTGCAGTTGAGCATCCTGCGTGGTTCGATGTCCTGCAGTGTCTCTTCCATGTGCAGTATTACAGGCATGTGGTCTGAGTCCAGATCGTTTTCAACCGTTAGGTTGAGTCTACATGTAATACCCTTTATGAGGGCTATGTCTAACACGTCTGGCCTATGTCGGGCCTGTGTAGGCACGAACGTGGGAACATCCGGTCCAAGTATAATGTAGTTACGGCCTGGCGCGTGTTCGTACAGTTTCTTGCCGTTGGAGGTTCGTATTCGTGAGTTCCAATCAGGGTGTTTTGCGTTGAGGTCTCCAGCGGCTATTACCCGCGGTGCTATGTTGAGTACTGTGCTGATATCGCGTGTTACTATGTGATTAGGAGGATTGTATAGCGATACCAGTGTGGTGTTGGCTCCGTTGAACTTGACCCTGACGGCCGTAGCCTCTAGTCTTTCAAGTGCTGGGAGCTCGATGTTCGTGTGGTCTATGTCTCTGTGTATGATGATTGCCGTGCCGCCTCCCCTCCTGCCATCCGCTCGGTCGATACGATAGACGCAATAACCTGGGAAGTTTAGTTGTTTGCGAGGCGTAAGCAGTGTTTCGTTCACAAGAGCGATTCGGATACCCTTTCGCTCCATGAACGCGGCCATCTCGGCTTTTTTGCTTGCGATCCCGTTGGCATTCCAAAACAGGATCTGTGTGATTGTGTTTAAGTCTGCGTTTCGGGGCTGGTGTGGTGTATTATCCATGTAGTAGTGTGAAAAGCGGTGTGATAGTGGCTTGGAAGCTAGTCCAGTTGAGCGTACCCGACATGAACTGCATGAAGAGTTGTGAGACACACCCCATAATCTTCGAGACTATTTCGGTGGTCGTGCGTCCGGGGAATAATGTTTCCATTATTCTCTGGAATGTTGTAGTAATGTTGGTCATGTCGGCCTGCATTTCAACTGTTTCGCGTGACAAATAAATTCTCTGATCAACGAAATTAAAACTATTAGGAATATAGTGAAAGTGAGGTAGGAAAAAGGAGTCACGAAAATGAGGAATTTTTTTGAAAGTTGTAATGAACGGATCAAACATAGTTCCAGAAATATTAACTGTTTCAACACATTTTTCTTCTGTAAATATCATATAATTTGAGACTGAATGCTTCCTTGGAGGACAGATTACACTTACCAATAAAAATATTGCAGAGCGAGTTAAATACATCTGAACTCTCGTTTTTTTAAGAATATTAATCAACATACGCAGTTTTGCTAAACATAGCATATAATTTTCAATAACAGAGCATCTCTAAATAGAATCGTTAGAAATATTGGTTCTTGTCGCTTGAAACTTGTGAGTGACCGATCTGAATTGATAGTGCTCCCGAGATCGTCACCAATATCTTATTGGTCTGCGGGGCGCTTAATGAGCTTGTCGTCGACGAAACTAGTTGATACGCCAATTCGGAGGTCATACATATATATATTATTTATCATCTAAATGAAATACAGCATTAAGCAATTTCGACTACAGTGGCAGGCCTATTGCGCACAGAATTATTTGATTGGCAAAATAAGCAGCGACAGAAAGCAGCATATTAACAGCTCGAATTCACGCGTCGTCTACTAATTAAGTACAATGGTAACGACAAGGCACTGTTCAGGGATTGAAGGTACAAACTGTGCTGGCACAAAGACGATAAAGCTGACTTCCTTTGTCTAATTATTCCTAAGTAGAAACAACTACGGAAAATATGTGTTTTGAGACACCATAGTGATATACTGCAGTTGTCGAACATTATCTATACGAACGGATACAGACAAGACTTGGCACGAAAACGTCATAGGAGAATGTATAACGGACAGTATTTCCTGTAATCACAAGATTTATGAAAGTCATGTTTCTCCAACACAAACTGCCTCAACACACTGTTACAAACATTTTGGGTGACTGGTTTGCAGACTCAAATTACCGTGAATATGACTGCTTTATTGAAGATTTCGATTTTCATGATAGATACTTGCCCATGATAACCTGTTTTATGCTTCTACGTATTCAATACATTTAACATCTATCTTCTGCCTGTCACGGATTGGCAGAAGTCTGATGGTTGTCAATGGCTTACCTTCCGTTTGCCATCGTTGCTCCATGATCTTGCTACATTTTGCAGTTGATTTACCAAAATTCGCCGAATGGAGACGTAAACATTCATGTTGCTCGTCATTTGACTCGGCTCAAACTGATGCTAAGCAACAGCGTCGGCCGCTACGCAGATCCCTGTATTGTTGAGAACTAAGATTACGTCGGTATTCGTTTGTTTATTCAAGAGGATATGCCGAAAATAATCATCACATAATTAAGGAAATTGTCCACTGATAGTAACTGCGGCATTATTAGCACTGGGCGACAAGGGAAATGCCCCTGAGGATAGGATGCCACTAGCGCCGGAAAGAAAGGAAATCATAAAGAAAAATTAAAATATGAAGGAAAACAGAAAAGCTAGCAAAATCGATCTGTCACGAGAATTTTTGTTATGTTATAACAAAGATACTTTTTTGGAAATCATTATAAAAAATTATGTAAATATATGCAAATCACATGCCTCCTTTAACCTGGTCAAAGATCGATCTGTATTAGAACTCGAATACCATTACTTAACTCTATATACCGGGTGATCAAAAAGTCAGTATAAATTTGAAAACTTAATAAACCACGGAATAATGTAGATAGAGAGGTAAAAATTGACACACATTCTTGGAATGACATGGAGTTTTACTGGAACAAAAAAAAAAAGAAGTTCACAAAGTGTCCAACAGATGGCGCTGGACAGAAAAACTGCTACCTTGACGGGTGAGAGGTGCGCCGATATGTTACAGAATCGCATCATCCCCAGCCTGGCTGATTAACACCTGCTGTAACGTACGATGTTTATGCAGGATGGCGCTCCACCCCATATTTCTAGACGCGTGAAAGATCTCTTGCGCGCGTCGTTTGGTGATGTTCGTGTGCTCAACCGCCATTTTCCTCATGCTTGGCCTCCCAGGTCCCCAGACCTCAGTCAGGGCGATTATTGGCTTTGGGGTTACCCGAAGTCGCAAGTGTATCGTGATCGACCGACATCTCTAGGGATGCTGAAACACAACATCCGACGCCGATGCCTCACCATAACTCCGAACATGCTTTACAATGCTGTCCACAACATTGTTCCTCGACTACAGCTATTTTTGGGGAATGATGGTGGACATATTGAGTATTTCCTGTAAAGAACATCATCTTTGCTTTGTCTTACTTTGTTATGCTAATTATTGCTATTCTGATCAGATGAAGCGCCATCTGTCGGAAATTTTTTGAACGTTTGTATTTTTTTGGTTCTAGTAAAACCCCATGTCATTCCAAGCATGTGTGTCAATTTGTACCTCTCTATCTACGTTATTCCGTGATTTGTTCAGTTTTCACATTTATACTGACTTTTTGATCATCCGGTATGTAACGAAATGGACTAGACGTGATCAAGTGTTTTGGCCAAGCGTATGACGGACTGAAATAGTCTGCAGCTGACTAGTATGAATAGATATGTTGTTATGGTTGACGTCTGGCCTTTCTGTATTAATATGAAATTTGCTCTTTTCCTTTTCAGTAGCATACGGGTTCGGGTTGGGTTGGGTTGTTTGGGGGAAGAGACCAAACAGCGAGGTCATCGGTCTCATCGGATTAGGGAAGGACGGGGAAGGAAGTCGGCCGTACTCTTTGAAAGGAACCATCTCGGCATTTGCCTGGAGCGATTTAGGGAAATCACGGAAAACCTAAATCAGGATGGCCGGACGCGGGATTGAACCGTCGCCCTCCCGAATACGAGTCCAGTGTGCTAACCACTGCGCCACCTCGCTCGGTAGTAGCATATGAATCCAGGCTGTCCACAGTGGACACACTCCGGAATGTTGTTCTCCATCTTCCAAATGTTTATTTCTTCTACAGGACGTTCTAGTTGGCTTAGGAGTTGGTTGTTCCTTTGTTGGTCGGGTACGGGATTGTCGTCTGATGGCTGCGACGTGGGCTATGTCCATTGCCATGACGCGTTCGGATGGTGACGGTGACTGGTGCTAATAATCGATACACTTGTTCAACATTCTCTGTTACCTTCTGACTTATCGAGTTGGCACTGAAGGCTACCATACACCGGTGTAGGACCTGTTTCTTCGCTTACTTCCTGCCGTACGAGAGAAGCGATCTGGTGTTTGTCTTTAACGGCTGTCAAATTTTATTAATGTAATAGGTGTTATCAGGGTCAAATTTTAATGTAATATGTGTCATGGATTTCAAATTTTATTAACGTGAGGAGTGTCTTGGATGCAATGTGAGGAGAGAAACTTTTATTAAGATTAATTTTGAGACAATACACAAACATGGTGTTGCGAAGGCACGCTACTTGTAGTATATGGACGACAGAGTGTAGCGTGAGTGCAACTTCCAAAACACACAGCCGTGGCCGCTGGACTACTGGACTACAGTAAAAGGCTAGTATGTAACAGCAGCCAGACAGCCGAGGCAAAATACAGAAATGGTAGTGAGGCTGACAACATTTGAGAATTATTTCAACTGAGATTGGAAATTTCCAGAAATTAGGAAGATCTGCCGTAGCACCAGGGGAAAGCAACGTTGCTATAAAAACTCGTCCAGTCTGTGAGTGACTAGTGCACAGCACCAAGTCACAGTCACAGTTGCAGTCTCAGTCGAAGTCACTTCCAGGAGGGAGAAGAAACAGTACTGTAGTTGCGCCTCGAAGTCACCATAGAGTGAAACTTCGATGCCGCTGCAGTAAACTATGAGAAGACTGTACACATTTGAGGAAGGAGAACTGAGATAAATATCCAGCAACAGTTATTATCTCGAGTTTTCTGCCTGTTGGTAAAGACCAAACTCTGTGGAGTTCGTCTCCAGTATTAGGAACGAGCTAATATTTTCATTGTATCAGAATATGGGAGGAACAAGAGCTATCTCACCCTTGTCTCCTATTATGGTTAGAGTATTTGACTGGGTAGTGTCAGAACGAGTTGTAAGCAGAAAGCGCATCTCAAGAATGAAAAGTAATACTCAGGAACCAAAAATCGCTGGAAGGGTATAACTTATAGAATTATAGAGAGGTAGGATCCAATAGTTGATGTGTAAAGGCATAAAGCCACTGCAAGAAACCTCTCCGAATAGGGTTGAACTATCAAGAATAAATTGTTCTTAAATGACATTCTTAAGTGTTTTCACTCTTATTCACTTCGTACAAAGCCAACAACTTCTCCTTTCCATCCCAAAATCACCCGTGCTAAGTATCCTAGGACACTTTCTCCTACTCACTCCGTCGAAGATATCTTAGTATACCTCCGCCCACATCGTTGTCAACGTCCTGATTGCGTCATCCGGGCCACACCTTCATCTAAATCTGACACTGCGACTTGTGCCGAGACGCAACAGGTCTTCCAGAACTGCGGTAGGGACCATTTTCGGCAGTCGGTCATCAGTCTTTCGGGCGACTCTTTTCTGTTGCGTTTTCTCTATTTGCTGGCAGCAGCTTTTGTGACACCTTTTATCCGAACCACTTCGTACATTTTTTCTGCGACTCCTTTAGTCATGAGATTTTATCGGCTGTCTTATCAGATTCCACAGTGCAGCACAGGACCAAAACATTTTGTATGTACAAAAACGATACTTACCTATGTGTTTTTTAACAGAGATAGCGGCTCGTAAAGCAGTTGATTTGGCGTTGCCCCTATGCGCTTTGTTATTCCCAAACCAAGTCCTTTAGAAAGCGACCCCAAGCCGTTTTCCCCTCTGTACGACTGAGTCGATTCACTATGACGTTGGCCCCGTTCGTCAGTTGTTCTTCCGCTGAGTGAACTTCCTTCTGAGTGTCACGAAACGTTTTCTTCTGTTCTGCCTGGAATTTGTCCCAGCTACTGAGCTTCTCTTCGTTGTTATCGAACCACTGCTGTCGTCAAAGTAAAATTACAGATTTTCCAAATCACATCATCCCATTTGTTGTAACTGACGACTCGGTCGATCCTTCGAGCCGTTCCATCGGGTCCTGAAAACACTGGTGGATGCCTGGAGTGCAGCTGACTTACTGCTGTTTTGGAATTTCCTCAAT
The DNA here is from genome assembly GCF_023864345.2 of Schistocerca serialis cubense. Classification (NCBI taxonomy): domain Eukaryota; kingdom Metazoa; phylum Arthropoda; class Insecta; order Orthoptera; family Acrididae; genus Schistocerca; species Schistocerca serialis. Next base: position 359,148,985 of record NC_064641.1, on the reverse strand, counting down.
ATACATATTATAGGAGCGATGTACTATTTATATTCTGGTTTCTGTTTGTGTAGGCGATGGCTTTTATGTTGCCTAATTGGAGTCAACGTGGTGCAGATGTTTCGAAGTATCCGGTTTCCCAACCAAAAAAACGTCACATCTGACCCCCGTTCAAGTTCAAACCTGATGGCAGAGGCATCAAAGATGTTCAACACTTGGTGTTAAAGGCATATTTATTACAGACACCAGCGTAAAGTCATAATAGAATTCAACTTCTGGAAGGAGAGTCCAGTTATTTATACAAACTTCGAATATTCCATAATGCAGGTATTTTTACAAACATATCCCAGAACATAAAAGGCTTACAGACATAAGATATTTCAGGAACATTCCAGAAAGGATAAATACTAAGTAAGAAATTATTTCTGGTAGTAAGCGACACGCAACACGCCAGTGAGCGACGCCAGCCGCTACACTACTCTTAATGCACGACGCTTCCCCGACAATGTAGACCACCAATTGCAACGACCCTATAACATTGCCTTAGGATGCGTCAAATACTTTCCTCACGTCGATAACGCTGCACTTTGTTTTATTTGCTAGGAAGCCAATAGTTTGTTCCCGGAATTGATCCGATACTCCGTAAGCTGTACTGTGTTTCCTAAGTGACAGCGTGAAATAGTGCCGAATGCCACCTGCCTGTCAGGGAAGATGGTATGAATGTAAATGAACTTGGGCGCTTCTATTCAGGGGGTAGTTGAGCTCACAGACATACAGAACAAGCTAAGTTTTATTAGATCGTCGCTTTCATAATTCATGTTGACTCCTGTACAGCAACTTTCATATTTCCAAATGTTATATATAGAGTTGTAGAATTACCTTAGGCTACAGTAGACTATCGTTAGCAAGTATAGACTACTGTAGTTTTCCTGGTAGCTTTCATCAATTAAGATTGTGTAACCACATTATCAGCACGTTATGTGCGTTGCATACTTCTCGGGCGTTGCCTCAATTCGATTGCTTTATTTGCATAAGCCAGAGGCGGGAAGGAATCCGGCACGTGTGCAGTGCACTTGCACGCGTGCAGTTAACATGTGTTCTGCGTGCACACAGGAGCAAGCTGGCCACTCGCTTCTCTCCCCTCCCCACCATACCGTCTCTCCGCTCCTTCTTGTGTAATGAGTTTTGTTTCCTAGCTTGCTTTATTGAATGAAGGAATAAGGTTAGTAGGAGTCCTTGTAAAAAATCATGGTTTGAAAGAGTACCTATTACCTACGATACGTTTTATTTAATTATCACAGGTGGAGTTTACAATACGTATAATGTCTGGAACAAAATTTCTACATACAGACAAACGCAAACAGTTACGTAAATTTTCATAACAGAAAAAATCGCTCACAAATATATTTAGAGCCAAACACTGATATTATCTTCGCGGCTTCGCGAAGGAGAAGAGGAAACTCTTGCTGTGAAAAGTCGTGATGAAAGTCAATTACACGTCTTTCCAAAAGGAACTTGTCTCTCAGATGAGAATTACACTGTAGATCTACTAATTCCATTTGCAAATTGGGATGAATATCATCTACAGAAACAGCAAATGGTCTCGAGAACCATTCAGAAACTTGGGATAAATATGATAAATCCCTAAATCGCCTGAGAAATTCCTGTTTTATTGCACTGAGTACGGAAACATATTCTTTGCAATTCTGTGCTCGCACAGTAGACAGAGTAGGGAAATGCACTGCGTTCCCTGACGAGAGCTGTCGTTCCCACAGATCAAGCTTACTAGTGAAAGCTTGCACCTTTTCAGGCATTTCACAACTTAGCTGATTTTCTCCTTGCAAACTTGTATTCATTGCATTTATGTGTCCGGTAATGTCCACTAAAAATGCAAGGTCGGCAACCCACTCTGGATCTTCTAACTTGTGTCGTACCTTCCTCTGTCCTTTAAAAACTGATTTATTAGTATTCTCAGCTGAGCCAGCGGACTTCACTGTGGTATGGTATGTCACCGTACTCTTCCTCAGTTTCAGCTAAATACGTGTGAAACAGTCTGTGTGTAAGCCCGTGGCATCTGAAATAATGAACTGCCCGAATAACCACTTGCATGACGTCCCCCAGTTTTGCTGCTTTTGCACAGAGTACTTCTTGGTGCAAAATGCAGTGGATGCTGTACAATGATTCTTCTGTACGCTGTAGCTTTTTTATTAGTAATCCACCAAATCCCATTATTCCCCTTTCATTGCAGGTGCTCCGTCTGTTGTCACTGACACCAAACGTTCTCAGCTTAAGCCAGCTGAATCGGCAGCTTCTTAACGGCTTTTAGGATGTCCGCGCCGGTGGTCGTTCTTGTTATGTGCAGAGCAGTGTCCACGCCGCAGACATAAATCACTAATTGCGTGGTGTCTGAAATATCTGTGGAGTCATCAAGTGCGATGGAAAATGCAACAAACTCCTGCACTGCACTCCTTAATTGACGGTAAACGTCACCTGCCATGGCACTTATACGACGACTTACAGTCCGCCGAGAAACAGTGAAAGCTCGAAACTGATTTGCATTCAGTGGGCAAAGTAAATCAGCAGCGTCATTGATGCACTCCTTTATAAACTCACCTTCAGCAAATGGTTTTCCAGCTCTCGCTATATTAAGCGCAATCTTATGACTTGCACGTATCGCTGCGCTATCACTGTTGTCCTCCTGAAAAATTGGAAACAGTGCTCCATAAAATGTTAGATCAGTTAGATGAGAGACATGACGAAAGAAAGTCGCAGATCCCTCGTGACAATAGCAACTTACGTCAGATTCATCTAGTATCGTCAGATCGCCCTTCTTAAGCTCAGTCAATTTCTCCATCCGCTCAGAATCCGACAATAAATTGTACTCGTCCTTGTGAAATTTATTATAATGGCGTTCAATACTAAACTTCCCAGACCAGCAAGAATACTGCCACATATTAAACATTTCGAATTTTCACGTTTTTGCACAAAGATAAAGTGATTCTCCCATTCCCTTTTAAAAGATGGCAAATCTCCACGTCTCCGTTTCCTTGATTCACTCTGCATTTTCCGGTTCTTGAAATACAAGGTTCACTACGTAGTGGTCGCTTCGCATCGACGTCCGCATCTTGGCCTTGTACGACACTGCCGCAACCTGCCGACCGTCGCCACTGCCCCGGTCGACGACTGCACGCGAGCAGCCCACGTGCAGCGCTGTGCGCTCAAGAGCCGCGTGCAACGTTTGCCCACCCCTGGCATAAGCGATCAGCTTGTTACTAAATTCCCCTAGAAACCGTAAGCGATGCACGGTCTAGAAACAGTGAGGGCGTACAAAGTTCCGCATAAACTACGGCACATTTTTGTTTTATATAATTATCCTCCCCTGTTACTTAAAAATAAACAGCATTTATAGCAAATTTGAAATAGTCAACGTTTATATCAGGTTTTATTAGAAAATTGTAGATTCGTAACGCGAAACAGACGGACGCAGTAGTAGTAAAAAAAAAAAACTATGTTGTTGTGTTCTTCAGTTCAGAGACTGGTTTGATGCAGCTCTCCATGCTACTCTATCCTCTATCCTGTGCAAGCTTCTTCATCTCCCAGTACCTACTGCAACCTACATCCTTCTGAATCTGTTTAGCGTATTCATCTCTTGGTCTCCCTCTACAATTTTTACCCTCCACGTCAGAATATGTCCTACCAACCGATCACTTCTTCTAGCCAAGTTGTGCCACAAACTTCTCCCCATTTCTATGCAGTACCTGCTCATTAGTTAAGTGATCTACCCATCTAATCTTCAGCATTCTTCTGTAGCACCAAATTTCGAAAGCTTAATTTCTCTTCTTGTCTAAACTATTTATCATCCACGTTTCACTTCCATACATGACTACACTCCATACAAATACTTTCAGAAACAACTTCCTGGCACTTAAATACAGCCCTTACAGTGCGCTGCGTCAATCATACAGCCTATAACACACAAGAAACACACGGCACATGGTCAGAGGAACTGTCATTCGTCAGTGCCGTCTATCATGGCAACGATGCACTTCCGGACACATGTTCATAGGAGTTTTTATGCTCTACTTCCAGTCAGAAATCCGTCCCTGCAGTTTGTCGGTTCTATTAATGTTCAACCTGTATTTCGTAAGGACATAAAAATACTCTCAGTGAACGATGTGTGGTTCTAATTAGGGCTACATGCAAAGAGACAAGTGAAAGACAAAGAGAAATTGCTCTCTCATGCATTCATTTATGTTTCTTTGCCTACTAGTGCTACCAACACTACTGCTAACTCTACCATTTACTACGTCATTTATATACTGTACTGAAGATTACTTTTGGTAGAATACAACTCTAGTCATAACACTCGATTAAAGAACGTGTTCACAAATCTTAAACTAATTATATCAGCGATATATCTCTAGTTACACACACTTGACGAGGCAGTTAAGGCAGCCTGACAAAAATCTGAAGCACCCAAAATGGTTCAAATGGCTGTAAGCAGTATAGAACTTCACATCTGAGGTCATCAGTCCCCTAGACTTAGAACTACTTAAACCTAACTAACCTAAGGACATCACATACATCCATGCCCGAGGCAGGATTCGAATCTGCGACCGTAGCAGCAGCGCGATTCCGGACTGAAGCGCCTAGAACCCCTCGGTCAAAGGGGCCGCCTGAAGCACCCAGAACGGGAGGAAGATACGGAATGGAATATTCCTGGTTGAAGGAAAAAAAATTCTTCTCTACTGGGATGGGAAGCAGCGCGTTGGGTAGCTTAAAAAATACCGACCAAGTAGGATATTTGGGTTCCGTGTTTTAAAATTTCATTGGGTAATCAATGGTCGGGCTTTACCAATGGTGGGGGAAAGTTTTACGGATTTCTGCGTGGAACTTGGAACGGAGAGTGATCACCCGCACAGCATTATTTTGGGGCTGAAGCTTAAGAAAAGACGCGGATGGAGACACTTGGTTTGAGCAGTGTGGACCTGCAGTCAAGAGTCAGCTAATAACTTAATAACTGATGAGTTGCTGGTTTTAGCAGACCGCAGACTACGCAGATTTTATCACTCCGAGTCTTCGACTGGTAAGCAGAGCTTGCAGCAAGGGCTATCACAGTAAGAGAATAATTAGGTTTTCATTTGGCTCCTTTTAAACAAGGTCAGATAACGCTACTTGATACAATGTCTTACAGTCAAGGACTCATCCGTGCCTGAGCACTTTAGATGTTTTATGTGACAAATACCTTGTTTCATAGTACGATCGGAGCAATTGTTATACACCCAACAGCAATTATGCTTTTAAAGGGAGGATTTACTGAGGTGATGGTCATTCTTAATTTATCTATTTCTTGGAGCCCTATTTAACAAACTAAAGATGCATTTAAGGATATCCCAATGTTCTCTGCTTGTATTTTCATTTCTTCTTTTGTATTTGTATGCCACAAAAATGAAATCAGGGTTGAATGTACCTCTGAAAAGAAGCACAGGGGGCCAAAATGCAGCGTGACACTAACGTCGACGGGTACGTGTAGCGTGTTCAAAGATATGGAGCTCAGTACACCCACGCAGCATTATCACTTCCGACACCATAACACGTAAACCACCAAAACGATCATGTCCAATAATGCTGGACGTACCCTCAAGTGATGAAAGCTGAGACACATAATGCATCCAGGAATATTCTTGAACATGATCGTTTTGATGGTTCAAGGGGGAGGGGCATTATATTTCATTGGTATACTGACCTCCAAATCTTTGAACACGATACACGCACCTTTCACCTTTACTGTGACACTGTACTTCTTTCCCTGATTTAGTTTTATGGATGAAAATGCACGACCGCATCGAACAGCGCAGGTAGAGAAGCTCGTGGAACAAGAGGATATTCGGCGGATGTAATGTACTGCCCATTCCCTCGACTTAAATCCCATAGAACACTCGTGGAATGCACAGGGGTGGTGTATTGCAACACGCCCACATGCGCACAAGACAATCCAGCGCTTGTCAACCACGCTGATGGAAGGATAGAACGCCCTACCACAAGAGATCTTTACCAGCCTTGTGGCGAACATGAGAGCCCGTTGTTTAGCAAGCATTAGCGGTCGTGGTGCTCACGCATCCTAAGAACTAAGGCCCCGCATTGTAATCTTCTGGGGACCATCATGAACCGCGGTGACTTCGATGTAATTATTGCCTATGAATAAAAGTGACATTTCTGTTTGTCGCAATGCGTATCTCTTCCAGCTAACTTCTGTACTCTTTCGTAGCAGTTCTTTCTATGTATAGTCCAAGTTTCGTTGAGTTATATTACCTGGCAGTGACACATCTTGCGAAAGTCACTTTCGTCCTTAATTTCGGCACACCAGCGTGATTGGTTCAACTCAACGATTTAATTCTATTTTTGCTGCTATGTTTAGAAAGTCATCGTTAAAAATACTTTCAATGCGTGAATTGTCAGTCACAACGCTGTTATTTAATTTAACTGTTGTGGTATTTCATGCAATGAACAGTTGTCCCATCTCCCGTTTCACAATATCCAATATAGTTGAAACGTCCCCTTTTGAACAATTATACATGACTGTGCTTAAACTGTCACACAATATTTTTAGCGCAACGCAATCTGACTTTCAATAATCCCTACAAAAGAATGGCCCTGACTAACATTAACCTATACCTTTCACAAATCACTTACCTCACAAAAATCTTCGTTACTCGAACTACTGCAATACAGCGAGCGCCACTACTGCCAGCTAAATAAAAGATTCAAACTACGGAAGGCACTAACTACTGATAGGCATAGTTAGCAAATGAAAGATTTTAATAGAGAACAAACAATGTATTTACCTTAATAGTCATAATATATATAGCAGTTCATGACATCCAGTCTTACAAATTCCTAAACTCCGCCATCTCTCTCCCCACATCCACCACTGCTGGCGGCTCACCTCCAACTGCCGAACGCTATGCGCTGTTAACATCCAGCTGCCCAACACTACAATGGCAGACAACAATGCAAACTAGCCACAGACTGCACACAGCACAGCCAGTGATTTTCATACAGAGCGCTACGTGGCGTTACCAATGAGAAAACCTAAACAGCCTACTTACATAGCCCCCATGCTGCCCACAAAAACTTTTACAAATTTTTTGGGGCACTGGCCAATACATATTTGTTAAAAATTTTTTCACAATTACAATAACAAAGAAATCAAATGCACACACTTATTGATACAATGTTGGTCAAAAGCTAAAATTTTCTCACTGTCCATAAAGACAGTCCTGATCATCCATCACAGTAAAATTGCAGTGTTTTTTTTCTCATAGTCTGAGCAGTAAAAGAAAATGCACACGGAAGTAGTGGATTTCCATGCAATCTTGAAGAAGTAGTGTTGTCCTTCCAACGGAAAGACAGTGCTGACTCTTGACATGCAGACAGGTATTAGTCCACAACAGAGCAAACCCACAGCAGAGTCAGTCGAAATTTTGAAGAGTATTGGTAGGTAGGTCATCACAGAGCAGACCCACTGTAGTCCTGGTAGAGATTACGGTATTGGTGGGCCACCAGAGGTGCAGACCCACTGCAGTCCTTGTAGAAATAATGGTACTGGTGAGTCAGCAAAGGTGTAGACCCACTGTAGTCCTTGTAGAAATAATGGTATTGGTGAGTCATCAAAGATGCAGACCCACTGTAGTCCTTGTAGAGATGGCCAGCAGCCATCTGTTGTGACTGTGCAGGTGCACAATCACCATTGAAGAGTGTTGCGGATAATACAGCAAGTCCATAACCACCACTTATGCACTCACAAAGTTTTTGGAACTGTCCTTAGAACCAGCAATGCTGTTATCCAGTCCTTTACTGAATTATTAACACACGTGCAAACACTAACAGTCCCTACTTCTCACATATTGTCCATATACTATGACCAACAGAAACGTGTGCAGTGCAATGTAACTTACAAGTTAATAATATGATGAACTGGTATCAGTTACAATTTTATAACATAAGAATACAATAACAACGGTACAAAATACATCATTAAAAACATAATAATACAGATAACATTTGTAGTAATAGGGGCTTTACAAAAGAATAGAAATAAACATATACTTCAGTGTTACAGGAATTATGACATAAGTAAATACATAAAAGATCAGAGTAACTTTCGAAACATCAACTTCACACATGAGCATTAAAACAAAACAGAATAAATAATGTCTAAGCATCTTTACAAAGTAAATAACATATTATCAGAAAAATTCTAAAACATAAATCTTATTAGCTAAACACACACAGACAGGAAAAATACAAATTCACATAGCATAATAACACAAAAATACAGGACAGGGTTTGTTTTCAGTGTGACATTTGGTACTGCAGTCCACCCCAAAACTTCATTCCATATATCTTTCCTCTTATTTTAACATTTGTTTCCACCAAAAGAATTCTATCCAAGCATGCTTTCTGGATTTATATGTTCACACATTTCTTACCTCATTATTTATTTTCCATTATCTTACCTCATCATTTATTTCCAAGAAAATCCTACCTAAACCTGTTGTCCCTAAACCCTACTTTTTTTGTTCATATCCTCTTTCAAAATATTTTTTTGGCCAAACCATTTTCTTATAGCTTCTCAATGCATTTCTTCCAATTCATCACAACTTGTTCTCTTATATGGCCTACCCCATCTTAAGCTAACTTAAATCTACTGAACTCAGATGCTAAACTAAGGGATGACGCAATGCAGCAGCACAAAACAATTAACACAAACAGCAATGACAAAAAAATGGAAAATTGCAAATCAAGCTACAGTAAATCTAAATTACCAAGCAATGCAACATTACAACAAATATGAGCCAATGTGCAGTAACAAGAAAAATAAATCAGTAGTAAAACTAGCTTAACAGAGTAATACAAAGTGAAATTTAGTAGCACTATGCCTGGCAAACAGAAGCAGCAAATGCAATAACTTATATCTGAACATGACATAGCTCAAGCAGAAAAAATATTACACTAAAGACAACAATGCAGACAAGGGAAATGTATATTCACATCTTAATGTCTATGTAATTAAAGTGGTGCACCATAAGAAGTTATTCTACCAAAAAAATTACCAAGTAGTTGAAAAGAAAATTCCGTATGCAATTCCTGTGAAGGGAAATGTCTTTTTATGCTCCTTCGTTTTTTTGAATAGATCATAAAATTATTTACTGGATCTGTAGGCATAAAATATTTATATTAGTACATCTATTAAATTTTATTTTAACCAATGCTGCAGTGCAGCTAGAAACTAAATATTAAACAAAATGAGTAAATAAATACATAAAGCAAGCCATATGGCATTTCTCTCAACTAGCAAGACAATAGCCGTGAAATGTTTCTCATCGTTTCATTAGGCATTTTAGTAAATATCATAAATTAAGAGCTCCACAGTATAATCATATGTTTTCAAGTTTGAGCCTGTCGTATTTGCGATGCTTTCTACAAAGGAATGTCAATAGCGAGGATAATGGCCTCTTTTTTTTCCACCTGTGCCTCTGAAAGGCACACACTAATGGCTTTTTTCCAGGTGACTGTCGCACAGCTGCCCACGACGCATTACATGCAGATGGTCACTTAACTTTCTTACGGAAATATTTACAACAGCAGTTTCCGCTACAGTGACAGTCTCATATAAAAATATTTCACAGGTCAAGAATTTGCGTTACAAACCTGTAGAAACAAAATCCTATTGTTATAGCAGTGTCCAAAAAATTTTCGGCGGCATTGTAATACATTCACGCATTTACATACATTTCATAACTATTAAAGTACGATTCTTGGTTTCCAACAACCTTTTTCACAAACCAGAGTCCCTAACCACTACTCATTATTCCTCACCTTATTCGTCGACACATCTTCAATATTTCATCATAACAGATATGTAGCATAAGAACAAACAATGTATTTACCTTAATAGTCATAATATTTATAGCAGTTCATGACATCCAGTCTTACAAATTTCTAAACTCCGCCATCTCTCTCCCCACATCCACCACTGCTGGTGGCTCACCTCCAACTGCTGAACGCTATGCGCTGTTAACATCCAGCTGCCCAACACTACAATGGCAGACAACAATGCAAACTAGCCACATACTGCACACAGCACAGCCAGTGATTTTCATACAGAGCGCTACGTGGCGTTACCAATAAGAAAACCTAAACAGCCTACTCACATAGTTTTCATCTTATTATCTGCACTATTTATTTTTGTCGCGATGTGTATAATTCTGGAAATTTTAATGACTTTCCTTAAAATACTACGGTACTTTTCATAGAATGCAAGCAGCGTCGGATTTTGTCTTTCTCTAGTCTCTAAACAAATTTCGCTTTTCCCCTTGCATGAAATTTTAATCCCTTTAGTTACGATGTCTTACTTTTTAGGAAAAATGCTTACAATACTACACAAATTTACTATGAAATACGTTAGATTTCACATTAGCATCTCTTTTGGTATATATATCCGATTCAGTACCACCTCTTTTAGCTTATTCTTAAAATATTTTACCCTGTTCTCATTAATAAGTCTCCCTGCTATACATGAAGATGTCTCAAACTTACAATGTACTACATTGTTTATGTCCATTAATTGTGCATCATGATTAGATAGTTCAATAATATAACTGTTTCAGCTTGAGCACTGTCTGCAAATATGTTATCAGTCAGGATGCTGCTACATTGCTGTACGGAAGTTGGAAAACTTACTACTGAAATCAGACTGGAACCCAAACAATGATTCCATTTCGCTTTCCTTGTAACAAGCTTTTAAGACGTCTACACCGAAATCTCGATGAAGTACTAAGTGTTTCTTGTTGTCTCACTGGTAGTTCAATAATACATCTAGATCTTTCACAACTTGTTGTATTGATGCTAGAGGGGATAAACTGTTTATTTCAATGTTTTTGACTTTGTGTCCAATTTTTACTTAAGTTGCAGCACATCCTTTTTTCGTGTTAACCCTACATAAAAATAATGCTAGCATATAATCTCTTATATTTAACTGCTCTCTTCTGGTGGTTACGTGGTGCTCAGACAGGCACAGAATGTCTATAACATCAGAATTTTCAACATGTTCTGGAAATTCAAGAACCTCATTTACCTTGTTTATCAGGCCGCTAAGGTCACCATAAAAAAATTATTTCCTTTTAGGGAAACTGCTATTGTCCTGTTTTAATCACTTTGAAGACTCTATCTATAATCTGACACCAATATAAAATAAAATGTGCCCCCATGACTCTTGTAATCATAGGGATTTTGTCTCAAGTGCTTGTGGAAACCCTTATACTGTCTGCAAGATGTTCAGGTACTTTGTCCTTCACCTCCTACTCAGGTTCAGGCCATGGTTTGTGTGCCCCATCTCCCAATTACAGCATCAGATACAGTACAGATATAAGAAAACCATGTTTAGGCGCTGATCAACAGCATGTACGAATTTTACAAAATGTGTAATGCTGTGCTGTCTGTGATAATGTTATTTATTCTGTTGCCTGTTTCGGTCTTAAATTGTAATCAACAGCAATTGTACAACATCCAAAAGAGTGCAATGTGACAATGCGAAACGAAATAAGATCAAAACAGGGAAAACCGTTGGATCAATGGAAACACTCACAAAGATTATCGCAGACTTATCACATGTCTTACATGCTTTGACATATGTTGCTACTGAAAACCATAATTGCCAATAACAATGGAAAATTGTAGCAAGATTACAATATGACGACCCATTGACAAAAGGACAACATGTGATATGTAGCAATACAAGTCCAAGAACTTTAAAGTTGACAGTCTTGACCAAATCCAAACAAGTGGGCATCAAACTCTTCTGTGGCAATCAGATTACAAAACTAAGATATTAAAAATTCTACATTTGACTGATAATACATAAAACCATTAATAAAATAAATATAAAGTAAAAAACAACAAGACTGATGAATTTAAGAATATACACAATTTTACAGTCCAGTAAAAATACAAGCTACAGAGCAGTCTATGAAATTACAATCAGTCAAGCCATATTTGACAAAAATACACATTCAAGTACATTAACATGAAGAAAATGAAATTTTAAGAGTGAAGGAAAACAAAAGGAATTTACAATATATAGATGTAAAACATCTAAAAATTTTTGCATCTGCCACAATCTAACAAATTTCTTTTTTTTTTTTTTTTTGGAGAAACAGGATATACATCTAAACTATTACACATTTTTAGAAGAATATGTCATTCAGTGTCTACACAATCCCTTAATGTAACTGAAATTCTATTTATCACACTGATGAAAATTAATAAAGAGATATGGTACAATAAAAAGTTACAGTAGAACATATATGTAAAAAACATCTAAACTGTTACACATTAGTTAGAAGAATATGTCAGTCAGTTCTATGCAATCAGAAAATTTAACTGAAATTCCATGTATCATACAGATAAAAATTCATAAAGAGGTGTCATCAGATAAAAAGAAAGTAAAATACTTATGTGAAAAAAACATATAAACTGTTACACATTAGTTAGAAAAAATTGTCATGTCATATATATACAGTCACAAAATGTAATTGAAATTTCAATTATCATAGGGATAAAAATTGATAAAGAGATATGGTATGATAAAAAAGTCAAAGGGAAACATATGTAAAAAAGGCCCTGTAGGTTAAAAAACAAAAAAATGGGTAATGACAAGGGGGAGAGGGGAGGGTAGGGACACAAATTAAATAAAAATGGGGGTATAATTGAAGAGAATTGTAGTTTAAGAAGGCCCACTCAAATATTTGAAACTGACAATAAAATTATTTAAGAAGCATTTGTTTTTGAGTTCCACTTGTTCATTGAGAACTTTTTCTGGATGAATAATCTTATTTGCAGAAATCTCTGTTTCTTCTAGAAGGTTCATAATCACACCTTTTTCAGCTTTGTGCCACATTTCTGTCTGATCAGCAATTCCATCCAATGTATGCTGGTGTGACCTTAAATGCATACTTAACACAGAGGTGCTACTTGGATACAAATGTTCATTAAATCTAATTCTTATTTCCCTTCCTGTTTGGCCAATATATATTTTATTGCACTCTAAACAAAATTGCCACTGTCTGATCAAAACATAAATAAATATCATGAAATACAATGCAACCAAAAATGGTTATGACTCTGAATTACTACAGAAATTATATTTCAAAAAATCGAAGCTAAAGAGAATGTAGGTTGACAGGAAATCACATTAGAAAAGATAAAATATAGGACAAGTTTGAGATTCACAACATTTCCATATTGTGGAAAAATTTGATAAAATAAAATATTTATTTTAAAAAGTAGCACTATAATTTCATTTCAAATTGAAGGTAATTTAGGGCAAAAATTACACCACAATATTCATCGAGAATCAGTTTGCAATCAGTCAGGTGTGTACAGAATTGGTTGTTTGCAATTTTTATTGGCAGTTATGGTTTTCAATAATGATGTATGTCAAAGCATGTATGACATGTGGGAAATCTATGGTAATTTTTGTGAGTATTTCCAATGATTCTACCGTTTTCCCTATTTTGATTTTATTTCATTTGGCATTGTCATATTGTACGCTTTTGTACGTTGTACAGCTGCCGTTTATAATGGTTCAAGAGCGAGATCCAGAGGAGAATAAATAATATTAACACAAACAGCACAGTGTTATGCATTTTGTAAAACAGATATAAGACTTTTTTTCAGTCAAAAGCAGTTTACCCTGTTCTTTGTCCCACACTGGTGGGTACTGTTGCTGCTCCAATTTCCTTCAGGTCACATTAAATTCTATATCCTAAGCTGCTAGCCAGGATGTTTCCTGCTCCTCCTATGATGAGCGCCCGATATTCTTCATCAAAATCTCTGCAACAGATCTATGTTCTCTGTCACTTGGCAACACTTGATGCTAAGTTTCACAATGATTGACCTGATATCCTGCACCCAACTTTTCTTGTAGCATTTGGCCTTCATCCCATATAGATAAATGGTGGGAAACTCAAAATAACAAATAGCCTGGAAGAGTCCACAGGGATTTTCAAAAACTGAAGCACATTTGTGGTTTCTGATAACTTTTTCAAATGACTTAGGAGACAAAAAATAGCTTCTGGCACTATACTTGCAAAATTTACCACAATAAATTAATATGCAGGATGGATGACAGCTATGCCAATTGACAGCTGCTACAAAAACATCTGAACATGTTAAGATAGTATACCTAAGGCAAATGTCAAACGCATTGGGAACAAAACATATTGATATGTAGTGACGAGTAGATACATGAGCATCGAAATGCTACAAATACAAATATGTAAATGAAAGGCCGGCCGGAGTGGCCGAGCGGTTAAAGGCGCTACAGTCTGGAACCGCACGACCGCTACGGTCGGAGGTTCGAATCCTGCCTCGGGCATGGATGTGTGTGATGTCCTTAGGTTAGTTAGGTTTAAGTAGTTCTAAGTTCTAGGGGACTTATGATCACAGCAGTTGAGTCTCATAGTGCTCAGAGCCATTTGAACCATTTTTTTTTTTTAAATGAAAGACATTTTTATGAGATTAGTAACCTATTTGTGTGAGATATTTCTTGTTGAAAAAATTGAGCAATCATGTGCAACAGAGCACAATGCTGTGTAGTGACGTCGAACTCACTGGTCAAATGGCACACAATAACAAATAGATTCTAGAGACTCCCTTGTAGGCCCCTGGCCACCACACTAGCTCCAGGTAGCCACAGAGGTGCTGTACAGTGCAGGTGTGCACTGATAGCATACCTCATGCTGCATTGCAATCTCCTAGCTAGGTGACAGAGCAGTGATACTTTCATGGCCTGGAATCATGAGCAGTCAAACCTTAACATAAACTGAAAAATACTAACATACTTGCAATGATATAATGGCTTGTTGATGTTTCTGCAATGAAATTTATTGAATTAAAGACAGGACATGACAAAATCTCACACTTCACACTGAAGTTTTATACACCTACTGCCATGTCAACAAAAAGCGATGGAAACTTTGCTACCTCAACAGACATAGCCAACAAATGTAGCACAGTTTCTGAATCTCTTAGCGAAATGTTTGCTGTGAATATCTGGTATAAAATCTGACTCTGAACCATAGTCAGATGGTGTTAGTTACTGCTGGATACACATCTATAAACATGTTGTAAGCATAATATGTTTCCACAAGATTTCTAAATCATTTCTAATAAATGCATGTACTCTTCCTTCAACAAGGTTCCTGTGTGGGAAATCTTTTGCTGGCGGTTGGTATATGCACTCGATAGTTAAATCACTTCAGATGTACACCAGTTTAGTTGCATTGATGTGCTGGGTACACCTCTATCCTTAGCTCATGTACACATCAGTTCACACTGAGAACTCACTTGTGATTTGTATTAAACCATCCCATAGACAAAGCTCATTTGTGACTGATTATTCCATACACCCAGCTCAAAAGACTGTAGCATAATATAAGGTGTATACCACATACAATTAGGACACTTGTACAGGCAGTCTTTTAATAGTCATGATTGAGGATGGTCACAATAGCGGATGCTGGAGATCAGTGGTGAAATGGCTGTGCATGTGAATGTGGGGGAATTCTTCTAGTCTGCAGGACACTGAAATATGTTCGACTGTACTTAAGACGTACATATGATTCTTAATGTGTGATCCTGTTAGGATGCTAATAAATGCGGTGGAGATAAAATGCTATTGCAGTATGGAGACTATATGATGCTTCAACTCATACATTTGCGACTTATAGAAAAATTTTAGCAAGTTCTTCCATGTTACAACAAATCTATAACGAACTACCCCTATATCACCGTAAATTATAAAAAAAATACCCTATATTATAGCAGAATTGTAAGAAAAGTCTACGTTACAGCGAAAACTGCAACAAAAGCAGCATGTTATAGTGCAGTTACAAGAAATAGCAACTGTGTTACAGTTAAAACCAAATGTCCTTGTCGCAGCAAAAATTGTAACTAAGTGCCACCTGTTACAGCAAAACTTCTGACAAAATGTCTCTGGTACAGTGAAATCGTAACAAATTATCCAATACATCACTATGTTGCAGTAAAATTCATTGAATACCCGCAAACTGTAGAGTTCTGTTGGAGCTTTAGGACAGATCCAACACAACAGGTCAGTTGAAGTTCTGAGTCACTCACACACAGATCGTGCTGTTATGGTATTGTTAATAGATGGAACGCCATAGCCTTCACAAGTGTTCAGTGCTGTTACCAAAGACTTCTTTGCTTCATCACAGCTGTATCCTACTGTGTTTTCCCATGACGTTGCAGTGGAAGTAGGTCACTTGTGCCAAGTTTAAAATCTAAGATGGTGGACTATGACATCACAGTCTGAGATGACGTCACCAACAATCTCACAATAGAAAATGGCAATCAGTGTGGCTTGCCCAGAGACACACGCAGAGCCGCCAATGTTGCCATTCCAAAATAGTTGTTCCAACACGTATGCCGCTGCAATTACCTATCCCCACCACTTATCCTCAGCATCCAGGCTTACTGACCCTCAGGTGAATGTGCCACTTGTGCTCTATATACCACAGGGAAACAATGATCGTCATTATGAAGCGTCAACATAGATCTGCTACCTCCAGACGGAAGAAAATGAGGCTCACACTTGAATGTAAGTACAGTTTATTATTATTATTGTTCGTTGTGTATGTACAATAATAATAATGTGAGCCCCATTTTTTTCCGTCTGGAGGTAGCAGATCTATGTTGACGCTTCATAATGATGATTATTTTTCATTGTGTATGTGGAGTGGACGGTGACAGCCTCGACGTGGCCCACTCCCCTAGTAGTGTTTCGATGTGATGAGAAGAAGATGAGCGAAAGACGAAGCGAATGTCACTCCAAAGCGATGTCCGGACGTACTCGTATCTCCCGGCCCTGCCAGATGCATACTCGAAGGCTAGCAGAATGCAGCCCATCAAAAACCGAAAATTAGGCATGTTCTAAGAATATGTCAAGTCAACATTGAAGGCTATAGCAGATCCAAAGGTGACATCCTCTGCAAAATTATGAAAGGAAATGAGGTAGACGTACTGGCACTTCAAGAAACACATACCGATGAGAGTTCAGCTTGCCAACTTAAAGTGCAAGGATCTACCACACAGTTGCCTCCAAAGGCCATGAAAAGCATGGAATCGCAATACTTATTAAAAATGAACTACTGAATAATATTATAGAGCTTTCCATGCCCACTGACGTTGCCATAGGAATAAAAGTAAATGACTTAACGGTAGTCAACGTGTACAAACCTCCATCCAAAGACTGGGTATCTCCTGTCCTTCCTGATGTAAGCCACCGAGTAGTGTACATTCGGGATTTCAGTTCTCACCATTTCAGATGGGGATACCACTCCTGTGATGACCAAGGTCTCCAGCTAGCAGACTGGGCAGATTTCAACAATATCCATCTCTAGTACGATGCTAAGGACAAGGCCACATTTACCTCGAATGCATGGAAATCTTCAGCTTCGCCAGATCTCTGTTTTGTGACGACCAGTAATGACGGGATCCTAATGCAAGCAATGTGAACTGTTTTGACACGCCTACCGAAAAGCTAGCACTCACCAGTCATTGTGGATATTAGCCTGCAGGTAGCAGTCATAGACAGCGCACCAATCTCCCGCTGGAACCTTCGTAAGGCACAATGAGACAAATTCCAATCTCGCGTGGAACAAACTGTGACCAAAATTCCTCCAATTCCGATAAACTATGAACGGTTTACTAAACTGCTGCTGCGAGTAGCCCAAGAAACTATCCCACGTGGAGCTAGAAGAGAATACATACCAGGCTTTCCCAAGCAATGTGAATCTCTTCTTCAGAAATACAACAACACTGGAAATCCCCAGACTGCAGACTCACTGACCAAGCTTCTTGACGAAGAAAGATGGAAACGTTGGCACGAGCTAGTTGAGCAGCTTGACTTCACCCATTCCAGCCGTAAAAGTTGGGTCCTTCTCAGAAAATTAGGGGGTGCTGTACATCCTAGCTCCAAACAGAGTGCTGTTAACCCTAATAAAATAAGCTCAGTTATACCTGAAAACTCCAAGATCCACCCCCTACACAACAGAAGAAGGACCTTTGAAAACTCGTGGCTGAAGCACTGAATAACTGCGCAGAACAGTCACACATTGTGAGCACTATCTCTGAAGAAGAGTTGATAACTGCAATAAATGACATCAAATCAAGGAAAGTGGCCGGACCTGATAGAATCCATCCGGAGTTTCTCAAGAACCTAGGCCCAAGAGCGCGCACATGGCTCTGCAAATTTTTATTCGCCATACTTGAGACTGGAAACATCCCAAACAAATGGAAGGAGTCGAAGATAATAGCTATCTTGAAGCCTGGAAAGGACGAGAGAAATCCCAAGAGCTACAAACCTATCTCTCTGCTGTGTGTGATGTACAAACTTCTCGAAAAAATTCTCCTAAAGAGAGTGACTCACATAATAGATGCAGCAATACCAGTTGAGCAAGCTGGTTTCAGGTCGAAGAGGAGCTGCTGCGATCAAGTCCTGGCACTAACCACGTATATTGAACGTGGTTTTCAGAACAAGAAGAAGACTGATGTAGTATTTATAGATCTCTCAGCTGCATACGACACAGTACGGATTAAATGATTACTGTATAAGCTTGCTACAGTAGTCAAACGTAAGAAGTCATTAAAGCTCTTTTATAACATGCTATCAACAAGGAAGTACAGAGTACATCTTCACGGAAAAACAAGCAAAGCCCGAATCCTCAATAATGGACTGCCACAATGCGCTATGTTAGCTCCTTTACTGTTTAATTTATACATCTCTCATATGCCGGAACTAAAATAACAGAATTTCGCATATGCCAATGATCTGGCTATTGCTTTGCATGACGAGTCATTCGAATAATGGGAATCAGGCCTAAATTCTGATCTGGTGCAGCTTCACAACTACTACAGGACCTGCCATATGATCCTTAATGCATCAAAAACAGTAAGCACAGTGACGCACCTGAATAACAAACAAGCAGACAGGAAGCTGCGCTTGAATATAGCAGGCCAGAATATAAGACATGAAAGAGCACCAAAATACCTGGGTGTTAAACTGGACCGCAGCCTAATATTCAAAAAACATGTGCAGGATGTCAGACAAAACCTCAGAGGCAGTCAATATCATCCAGAAGCTCGCAGGCTCTACCTGGGGAAGTAATGCTACGACACTTCGCACTTCCTCCTTGGCTCTAGTCTACAGCGTTGCAGAGTACTGTGCGCCTGTGTGGGCCAACAGTTCGCACGTCAATAAAGTAGATGTTCGCCTAAATGACACCTTGCGAACAATAACTGGAACAGTGAGACCTACCCCAACACCATGGCTCTCTGTGCTGGCAAACACTGAATCTCCCTAACTCCGCAGACAATACGCAATCCAAGGAGAAATGCAAAAAATTGCTGCTGACACCACACTCCCAATACACGCTGATTTGCATGGCCCGACACGATTAAAATCCTGAAATTCCTTCTGGAACCACTCCTCGAACAATTGGGATACCATAGCAAAATGGAAACACCTGTAACAAGAAAATGTTAACAATGGACACCTCATTAAGAACCCGGCTGATCGGGTTCCTGGCCTCAACATTCCTCGAAGAACATGGGTGGCACTAAACAGAATGAGAACTGCTGTTGGACGGTGCAACGAGCTGATGGCCAAGTGGGGCTACGTGGACGATCCTCATTGTGACTGCGGCGAAATACAGACGATGCAGCACATAATCGAGTGTGAAATTCGTGGTTTTCGGGGCGGTTCACTAGAGGATCTGCATAGACTCACAGACTGTGTCATTTCTCGGCTTTGTAATTTAAGTGTTTCTGTTTAATTGTTAATTTTTTTGACAGGTTACAACATGTATGCACTACAGGTTTATAAGTACTGTAGTATGTATAACTAAATTTATTATGGATAATGTTTTGTTACATTTGCATCTTAATTAAGTTTCCCATGCTGAATGCGTATAGTACTGTAAGGCATCTGGTACATGTAACGCAAAATAAATAAATAAATAATTGTGTATGTATATGTATGCGTGTTTTCGTGGTTTGCTTCTCATTTTCCATCAGTACAGTAACACCATGATGTAGACACAGCAGTGTCTGATACACTTGAGCAGCAGTGGAAATCAAGTCAGCTCACAGATACTGCTCTAGGATGCAGGTCCTGACACGGAATGGAAAGCAAGTTAGCTTGCAGAACTGTTCGCATACTTTGAATGTTCACTGTATCCAATGCCTGCATCACTCGTGCAGTCACAACTGAGTCGTCTCAGGATGCTACTGTTTAACACTACTCATGAATTGACAGCTAATGGGTCATTGTGTATTAACGTCCGTTTAGCACCTGACAAACTTGGAAGTTATAGTACAAAAAGACAATGTCTGGCGGGGTACAAAGGTGCATTTCAATGACATGGATCAAGTGTGCAGCAAGCTGAAGTACATTGACGATTGCATGACTACAGTCCTTTCTCTCGATACATTAACATAAGAAGCAGAAACTGTGCCCCTGTTGGCACCATGTCTGAAGGCGACTGGCTGTTGATTTATAGCTGAAGTGGCACGACGGTGAGTTTTCAACTTATAATTATGTAGCAAATTTTGTTATGAAACTTCCTGGCAGATTAAAATTGGAAATTTTGTTATACTCGGCGTTCCTTACACTGCTGTGACCTTATTACCACGTTTCTCCTGTACACGATATATCTGTGGGATTTTTGTCACATAAAAGGAGCACCTCAGAACCTCCTCTATTACTACAGTAACGTTCCCAGCGAAATTTTTGTAGACTCCCATAAACCTGTAATAGACTATTTTGAACCAGCTCGATATCGAAGAGAACATTGAGTTTGTAGATCATCAGAGACCATGAATTTTGTCACAATCTCTTATTCTACTACATCTTTATACATAGAGAGATAGACTCCACAAACCATTGTGCAGTGCGTGGTGGAGAGCATATTGCACCAATACTATCGATTTTCTTTCCTATTCTGTTCTCGTACTAAGCGAGAAACATCTTTGTACCTCCATCGTTTTCAAGTCTCTTTATAATATAGGCGCAATATGCTCTCCGTGAAGAGGCTATCTGCTACTCCTCATGTTTATGAACAGCAAGGCGCTCCATTTCGCTGTGGAACTGTCCAGGTAGGCGAGGGCTGCCCATACCATTAAGGACTCCCTCTGCTCAAGCTGCTGTGAGTCTCTTGGAAGGTAGTTCAGAGGCTCTTCATCAGCTGGGTCGTCGCCCACTTCATTAGTTCCTGTCGCAAATACTCCTGCCCGTTTGCACCCTGTGGACGCTGGCTGTGTAGTGTGCTCGTACTACATCATTTCTTGTATGGGTCTGCAAAAACCTCTTACATAGCAAATCAGTGGTCATCCCACAATGACTTTATACTGAATAAGTATGAAGAACAGTAAAGATTATGCACAAAAATGAGTACCTTAATTACGTAATTTAATAAGATACATGAATTCACATGATTTTTTACAGCAAATATCTGTTTTAAATCCATCCCTATACGAAGCGTGATCAATATGTAACGCATCACATTATCTTCTTGAAAGCAGGCTGGTTTCATTCAGGATTCCTATAGAACATATTATTTCCAACTCTTTTGGGTGCAAAACTCTATTTTTCAACAAAATGCCGACGGCCTTGCGCCACCTTACTTGGACGACCCGTATGCCTGCATGGTACCACTCTATTCGTCGACGTCAGAGTCAATGTCTTGCTGGGTCAGTAGCCTCTCTGTCACCCATATACCATGGAGTGCATCCTTCGCTGGTCGGAAGGTGCGAGATCCGGGCTGTAGAGTGGATAAAAATGAACAGTCCAACGACGTGTTTTGAGCTCCTCTTTGGTGCGCAGACTTGTTTGAGGCCCTATATTGTCATGGAGAGGGAGAAGATCGTTTGCATTCTTGTGGTTGACGAACACGTAGAAATCGTTTCTTCAGTTCTCTGAGGGCAGCACAATACAATTCAGAGTTGATCGTTGCACCATGAGGGAGAATATAAAACAGAATAACCCCGTTCGGAGTCCCAGAAGACCGTCGCCATTACTTAACGGGCTTAGGATGTGGCTTTCAAGTTTTCCTTCGGAGGAAGGTGGTGTAACTCCACTCCATGAACTGCCATTTTGTTTCCGGTTGATAAGTGACAGAGCTGAAAAGATGCCCGCCACAGGCAGCTACCCACCGTGAGTCAAACCTGTTCTCGGCGCTACAAAAGCTTCAAGTCCGCATCTTGGTTGCCCGTACTCGGACTCGAATGTTGGACTCCACCTCGATCGCCACTCCTGGGCCAACCCTTCAATCTTCACACCACACCGTCCGCGGACAAACTCCCAAAAAATTCTCCTCAAGCCCATTTCTTAAAAAAAAAAAAATTCAAACTACCAGTTGCACGTGGTAGGACTTCTTCATGGCAACTGCATAATCTAAAATCGCTCATTCTCTCTCCAGGAGACAGACAAAAATCACTCCCCCAGTAGGGTGGCTTACCGCCAAAAATTACTGATGCCCCTGTAAGTCTTCTGATGTCACCGACTGATTCCCGATCATGATACTTATTTTCAGCGCGTGCTAGAGGTGGGAACCCAAGCAGCTCAAAAAATACACTAACTGCACTATCGGACACACAGCAGTGCAGGACTATCTCAAATTTTGAGGAGAAACGTTTCCCAATGTTGTCATATACTGTCCCCATAAAGAAAAAAAGAAGAAAAAGGATCTTGGCCAGACAACAATAATTTTGGAAGCCACCAGCCCACTGTGCAATAGCTCCTGAAAGTTGTAAAAACGCGGTCCGGCTAGTATTGGGAACAATGCTCCGTAATGCATTAAAAGCAGGACACCGCTGGTGGTTTTGCGACGCCCCGTCGTGTACATCTACATCCATTATCCGCAAGCCACCTGACGGTGTGTTGCGGAGGGTACTTTGAGTACGGCTATCGGTTCTCCCTTCTATTTCACTCTCGTATTGTTCGTGGAAAGAAAGATTGTCAGTATGCCTCTGTGTGGGCTCTAATCTCTCTGATTTTATCCTCATGGTCTCTTCGTGAGATATACGTAGGAGGGAGCAATATACTGCTTGACTCCTCGGTGCCGGCCGAAGTGGCCGTGCGGTTAAAGGCGCTGCAGTCTGGAACCGCAAGACCGCTACGGTAGCAGGTTCGAATCCTGCCTCGGGCATGGATGTTTGTAATGTCCTTAGGTTAGTTAGGTTTAACTAGTTCTAAGTTCTAGGGGACTAATGACCTCAGCAGTTGAGTCCCATAGTGCTCAGAGCCATTTTTGGACTCCTCGGTGAAGGTATGATCTCGAAACTTCAACAAAAGCCCGTTCCGAGCTACCGAGTGTCTCTCCTGCAGAGTCTTCCACTGGAGTTTATCTATCATCTCCGTAACGCTTTCGCGATTCATAAATGATCCCGGGCTTTGCGCAACCCTCTCCCGTGATGTGCTCTAGCACAGACAACGATATGTTACTCTGTGGCTCTAGCCACCAGCCCTGGCGTGCTCCCAGCCATTGTGGCCGCAGTGAGGCTCTTCCACCTTCCGAGAATTCCGGCCCATTGAGTGAGCCCCTGCGGTAAATACCCGAGCAGCGAGCAATCGCTCTCTTCTCACACAGCGGCAACACAAGAGATCAGAAAAATTTTTTAGTCAACAGAAGCAAAGACGCGTCGCTCTGTTACCCACTGGAACTGGGTAGCGAGGCCAGCAGTATACAGTCAACGTCAAACCACTTTATTACACGCCACAGCCGGCCGGAGTGGCCGTGCGGTTATAGGCGCTACGGTCTGGAGCCGAGCGATCGCTACGGTCGCAGGTTCGAATTCTGCCTCGGGCATGGATGTGTGTGATGTCCTTAGGTTAGTTAGGTTTGATTAGTTCTAAGTTCTAGGCGACTGCTGATCTCAGAAGTTAAGTCGCATAGTGCTCAGAATCATTTGAACCATTTTTGAACACGCCACAACTGTAGTTAAAATGGAAGGAGGTAATCCCTCAGGACTTGCAGTCTTTCACCGCTGTTACGGATAGCTGGCCCATACTGGGAAATGATGGATCGATTGATTGAGTCTGGATTACGTTTGCTATTTTAAAACATTTATTAAAGAACAAATATGAAGGAAGGAACGAACAATATGAAGAACAAATTTGCTTCAAATTTCGGTCGCTGATCACCGCACACAAAATTCTCTGTAGATTGGGCCACCATTCCTGTACCTTTATTAAACATTGAAACGTTGAAACAACAATCACTTTCAGAGGCAAATATTTAAAAACAGTACCTTAGTTTTGACACAAACCTAAGAAAGGAACCAACAGCTTCTCAACTAAACCAACAAAGTTCACAATTTAATAAAGTAAACAAAAATTTATCCGGCAAGAAATTTCAGTAGTGTTTATTTTACGCAAATAGTAAAGAACTGCCTGTCTCACACTGTCTTACGAGGCCCACATAAACAAAGCAACTGAAACACAAGTCAATAAGCAATTAACAGTTTCACACACTAGAAAAAAAATGTACCAGACGTTAACGCTCGCTGAGTAGTACATAATCCAAGATGCAACATGTTTTTATAAGCGGCTGGTCGTATCCCGGCCACTGCTTCATCATTAACAATACCATTCCAATCCATCATTAGTCTACAACAGTCCACAGAAATACAATACAACATTAGGTCTTTGACCTGAAACAGCTCAGTAGTTGTACTTGCATAAACAGTCTTCTTGAACCCACTAGCAAATTTACTTTTTCAACTTTAATCATTCTGGCCCATGCCGTAGCTTAATACTAGTGTATAAATAACTGGTTCAACAAGTGCACCAGAACTAGTTGCTTATACAGGGTGTTACAAAAAGGTACGGCCAAACTTTCAGGAAACATTCCTCACACACAAAGAAAGAAAATATGTTATGTGGACATGTGTCCGGAAACGCTTACTTTCCATGTTAGAGCTCATTTTATTACTTCTCTTCAAATCACATTATACATGGAATGGAAACACACAGCTACAGAACGTACCAGCGTCACTTCAAACACTTTGTTACAGGAAATGTTCAAAATGTCCTCCGTTAGCGAGGATACATGCATGCACCCTCCGTCGCATGGAATCCCTGATGCGTTGATGCAGCCCTGGAGAATGGCGTACTGTATCACAGCCGTCCACAATATGATCACGAAGAGTCTCTACATTTGGTACCGGGGTTGCGTAGACACGAGCTTTCAAATGCCCCCATAAATGAAAGTCAAGAGGGTTGAGGTCAGGAGAGCGTGGAGGCCATGGAATTGGTCCGCCTCTACCAATCCATCGGTCACCGAATCTGCTGTTGAGAAGCGTACGAACACTTCGACTGAAATGTGCAGGAGCTCCATCGTGCATGAACCTCATGTTGTCTCGTACTTGTAAAGGCACATGTTCTAGCAGCACAGGTAGAGTATCCCGTATGAAATCACGAAAACGTGCTCCATTGAGCGTAGGTGGAAGAAACTAAAATGAGCTATAACATGGAAATTAAGCGTTTCCGGACACATGTCCACATAACATCTTTTCTTTATTTGTGTATGAGGAATGTTTCCTGAAAGTCTGACCGTACCTTTTTGTAACACCCTGTATAGTACCACCGTCATTACTCAATAGTAGCTGTCAAGCCTCTAAAATAAACATAATTATAATCGTTCACATAAGTAGCAAGAAATGAATGCACCTTCTAGTCCTGTAGCGCTGAAGAATGACGACAATAGTATTGCCGACTGCCAGTATCTGTTCCCATTTTTCCGTCATCATAATAGCTGCATTTCAATTCACGCATCTGTCCTCCAGAGAACCGTTATGTGCAGGCCGCCTGCTGCAAGCCACCGTGTCTTCCATACACACCGGGCGGTGCGCTAACTGCTCTGTCCAGCGGAGCTTCGGTAAACAAACAGTGGTGCTTCAAACCTGTGCCCGCTAACAACAACAAGCGCACCGTTCTCTAGTACCCGTCGGCAAAACTTTTAAATACTCTGTCGCCAACTTCCTTCATCCTCAAAGCTCACTCGTTCACCCAGATAAAGCAGGGGTTCCGCTACAGCGGGACAAGGCAGTCTCTCCAACCTCTAAAACGTCTGCTCTGCTATACCAAATGTAAGGAAACACGTAACTCAGGTATGGTTCTTGCACTTACCTGGGTGCTTGAAGGCCATCACTCTACACTTTGCTGTTGTAGCAATCAGATAACCCTCTCGAAAGACTATTACAGTGCATACGACAGTCAGAAAAGTGAATATCGTTCATCGCGAATTTCGCCTAACTATTAGAGCAGTAATGCTGATGTACGCTGAAGAGAATCCAGATCACGCGCCATGTGCCCACTTTGCAAATATTATATTATATAAAAGTTATAGAAACTGGAAGTGTAGAGACAAAAATATGCCGAGAATAGAAGAATAGCCGCGCGCGATTAGCCGAGCGGTCTGTTGTGCTGCAGTCATGGACTGTGCGGCTGGTGCCGGCGGAGGTTCGAGTCCTCCCTCGGGCATGGCTGTGTGTGTTTGTCCTTAGGATAATTTAGGTTAAGTAGTGTGTAAGCTTGGGGACTGATGACTTAGCAGTTACGTCCCATAAGATTTCACACACATTTGAACATTTTTGAACAAATAGAAGAATAACAGACGAAAGAAAGGAAACGACATTTTGGCAGCAGTAACACACATTCTAAATGTCACTAAGAACCATCTCGGAAACACAAGAGGAATCAACTACCGCATTTCATTTTCATCACATTTAGCTGCATCTACAGCTTCATGGTTATGACTTCCAAAATTGGTTACAGTTCTCCGAATGTTATCTACAAATACTGCAAGGTGATGTGGCATATCTATGGAAAATTTTGTTTAAGAAAGAAGCATCGTTTACAAACCATTTGCAAGTCAATCTTCGGATACAGTATTCGTCAGTTTAAAATCCACTCTGACTCGAAGAAGTGGAATAAAAACAACACTCTTGGTTTGTCAAAATATGGTGCGTGTTTTTCAAGGCCCGCATCATTTGTCCCCGTTTATTGACGGGAATCTAAAGACTCTCAGAATGCCGAGTTCTTAAGATATGCTGTTGCCGTAGGTACTGGATGACAGTCCAGTGGACATACGGCAGTGTGGTACCAACGTAAAGGATGTCCCATTTCGCGCATGTAATGATAGACCCTTTTAAGGGAATATTTGAAGAGTATTGGAATGGTCGTTGAGGGAAATGCAAAATGGACTGAACATTCACGAAACTTTTCTGTACTTTTATCTGTGGTGAAACTAACAAAAAGGGGTCTATTAGGAAATAACGACGATACCCGAAGGCATGGAATGCGTTATAACACAGGCCTATGCTGCCTTTAATTCCAGATGAAATTCAACGTGCAGTATTGTTCCTCCAGAATCATTTTATAGCGTGTAACAACGCACAAGGTCAACATTTTGAGCCCCGTGATAGAAAACACACGAACAATACTTGAGTTACGTGCCCGCTTACATTTCATATGGCAGAGCAAACGTTTGTGAGCCTCTTCTCCTGACGGGAGGACAGTGTTTTGCGGTGCTGTTGTCTTGATACTACACACATCAAAAAATGTTTTGCGTCACCTCGGTTCCGAGAGTTCCGGAGCCTGTACAGAAAATTGGAAAGAGATCAACGGTCCAGTCGGCACATTGTTGGGCCCATCTGTACCGCGCTGCATGGCGTCGTGGTTGCAAAGATGGACCTCGCCATGGACGTCGGGAGTGAATTTGAGCATCATGCAGCCTATTGCGCACAGTGTAATGTGCTGCGAATATATAGAAAGAAAGATCCCTTATCATTTAGCTACAATATAGCAGGTCAGCAACTGGAAGCAGTTAATTTCATAAATTATCTGGGAGTACGCATTAGGAGTGATTTAAAATGGAATAATCATATAAAGTTGATCGTCGGTAAAGCAGACGCCACACTGAGATTCATTGGAAGAATCCTAAGGAAATGCAATCCGAAAACAAAGGAAGTAGGTTACAGTGCGCTTGTTCGCCCACTGCTTGAATACTGCTCAGCAGTGTGGGATCCGTGCCAGATAGGGTTGATAGAAGAGATAGAAAAGATCCAATGGAGAGCAGCGCGCTTCGTTACAGGATCATTTAGTAATCGCGAAAGCGTTACGGAGATGATAGATAAACTCCAGTGGAAGACTCTGCAGGAGAGACGCTCAGTAGCTCGGTACGGCCTTTTGTTGAAGTTTCGAGAACATACCTTCACCTAGGAGTCAAGCAGTATATTGCTCCCTCCTACGTATATCTCGCAAAGAGACCATGAGGATAAAATCAGGGAGATTAGAGCCCACACAGAGGCATACCGACAATCCATCTTTCCACGAACAATACGAGACTGGAATAGAAGGGAGAACCGATAGAGGTACTCAAGGTACCCTCCGCCAACACCGTCAGGTGGCTTGGGGAGTATGGATGTAGATGTAGATGTGGAACATCATTCCCGCCCATTTTGTTGCTCATGAAAACCACACGTTGCCTGTTGTACTGCCATACAGCGCGACCTTCAGAGGTGATGGACCATATTGCTGTACACACCCGTACCTCTAATACCCAGCAGCACGTCTCGTGCATTGATGCATGCCTGTATTCGTCGTGGCATACTATTCACAAGTTCATTAAGGCACTGACCACCCCTGGTGGCTGAGTGGTCAACGCGACAGAATGTCAATCCTAAGGGCCCGGGTTCGATTCCCGGCTGGGTCGGAGATTTTCTCCGCTCAGGGACTGGGTGTTGTGTTGTCCTAATAATCATCATTTCATCCCCATCGACGCGCAAGTCGCCGAAGAGGTGTCAAATCGAAAGACTTGCACTTGGCGAACGGTCTACCCGCCGGGAGGCCCTAGCCACACGACATTTACATTTATCAAGGCACTGTTGGTCCAGATTGTCCCACTCCTCAATGGCGATTCGGCGTAGATTCCTCAGAGTGGTTGGTGGGTCAGCCCTTTTCAATCTACACCAGGCATGTTCGATGGGGTTCATGTCTGGAGAACATGCTGGGCACTTTAGTCGAGGGATGTCGTTATCCTGAATGAAGACATTCACAAGATGTGCACTATGGGGGCGCAAATTGTCGTCCATGAAGACGAATGCCTTGCCAATATGCTGTCTATACAGTTGCATTATCGGTCGGAGGATGGCATTCACGTATCGTACAGCCGTTACGGCGCCTTCCATGACCACCAGCGGCGTACGTCGGCCCCACATAATGCCACCCCAAAACAGCAGGGAACCGCCACCTTGCAGCACTCACTAGACAGTGAGTCTAAGGCGTTCAGCCTGACCGGGTTGCCTCCAAACACGTCTCTGACGATTGTCTGGTTGAAAGCACATGCGACACTCATCGGTGAAGAGAACGTGATGCCAATCCTGAGCGGTCCATTCGGCACATTGTTGGGCCCATCTGTACCGCGCTGCATGACGTCGTGGTTGCAAAGATGGACCTCGCCATGGACGTCGGGATTGAAGTTGCGCACCATGCAGCCTATTGCGCACAGTTTGCGTCGTAACACGACATCCTGGGTCTGCACGGAAAGCATTATTCAACATGGTGGCCTTAGGGTTCCTCCGAGCCATAATCCATAAGTAGCGGTCATCCACTGCGGTAGTGGCCGTTGGGTGGTCTGAGCGAGGCATATCATCAAAAGGTCCTCTGTATCTCCTCCATGTCCGAAGAACATCGCTTTGGTTCACTCCGAGACACCTGGACACTTCCCTTGTTGAGAGCCCTTACTGGCACAAAGTAACAGGACGGACGCTATCGAACCGCGGTATTTGATCGTCTAGGCATGGTTGAACTACAGACAACACGAGCCTTTGCTTCCTTCCTGGTGGAATGACTGGAACTGATCGGCTGTCTGACCCTCTCCGTATAACAGGTGCTGCTGATGCATGGTTGTTTACATCTTCGGGCGGGTTTAGTGACATCTCTGAACATTCAAAGGGACTGTGTCTGTGTTACAATATCCACAGTCAACTTCTACCTTCAGGAGTTTTGGGAACCAGTGTGTGTATTTAATCAAGTCTCAAACTTGTTACGTCGTCTAAGTTCTCTTAGAAGCTTCTTTAAAATGCCACAGAAAAACTGAATTTGCTCATTTTGAGAAGACCGGAGGAGCGATCTCTTTTACTTTCTAAAACATTCAACAGCCTATATCGTATCAACATTTATTTATTTAGGACAACCAGTTTCGACAGGCTTTGCTGTCATCTTCAGGTGTGTATCAAAGTATATATACATGGAATATGTCACGTAACATGAGTTAAGACGTAATATTTGAGATAAAAGTTTAGTTTGGCATTACAAAAAACGGAACTGGAACAGTACGTTTACACACCTTCAAAAATCTTTTTGTTATGAAACATGTTCATTTTATGTTGGACCTCTCGCGGAGCCGTCATGTGCCTTACGTTTTAAAATATTTTATTTATGAAAAACCTTTTACAATGTACTGATGCACGTGTCAGCTTGGCGTGAAGTCCCATGTAAAATGAACACATTTCATAGCAAAAAGATGTTTTAAGGTATGTAAATGTATAGATCCTGTTCCTTTTTTTGTAATGCCAAGATAAAACTTTTATCTCAAATACTGCTTGTTACCTCATGTTATGAGACATATTTAAATTTGCCGGCCACTGTGGTCGAGCGGTTCTAGGCGCTTCAGTCCGGAACTGTGTGACTGCTACGGTCGCAGGTTCGAATCCTGCCTCGGGCATGGGTGTGTGTAATGTCCTTAGGTTAGTTAGGTTTAAGTAATTCTAAGTTCTAGGCGACTGATGACCTCTGCTCAGAGCCATTTGAACCATATTACATTTATATGCGCTTTGTTACAAACCTGAACATGACAGCAAAGCCTTTCGAAACCGGTTGTCTTAAAAGAAATATTTACACTATCTAGACTGTTGAATGTCTTTAGCTACAGAAAAAATTTCTGGTTCCATCAAAAAAAATCGCTGTCGTAATCCAGAGACTGCAAACGATAAAAATTACATGCGAACGTTAGGAATTTCGATATATTGTCCGTTACAACATGGCGGAAACGGCAACTCGAAATATTTATTTATTTTGGATAGACGAGTATTTGGCGTGGCCCGTGTTAGCTGCCTCACCCTGTATATGTAATGTAAAATGTAACTGAAATTCTGTCGGGGTATGGTGCAGCTTATACTACAGATGTTGTCTCACTACCTTCGAAGGCGTTAAAAGTTACATATTTGACCACCCTGAATTTTTCGTAGTTTATGTACGATGTACGCTGCCTGACAAAAAAGTAAAGCAAACCATTGCCGGGTCTGTAAATGATCATAGTTGTCATTCTCAGCGACAGGTGGAACGGCCACTAGAGTGCATTAGTGTTGTTCATGTTTAGTGTTGTTACGAGACCTGGCAGAGTATACAAGAAGCGCAAGTAGCGTCAGGTGTTGGGTTATTGCTGTCAAGGACACGGAGAAGCCGCGTAGGAGAGTGATATAGCTCTACCAGCATGTGACAGAGTTGAAATGGGCCTCATTGTGGGTCACAATTTGGCCGGTTGGTCGAATAGTGCAATTTCAAGTTCTGTATGGCATTCTGATGTGACAGTTTCCCTATGAGGACTGTATGGGAACGCAAGGGGTGGCGTAATCGTCATCAAGGTTCCCTCGACCATGTCTGACCACTAAAATGGAGGGTCGCCGTGTTATTCACCCAACACATGGTAACAGCTTCACATCTGAGCCCGCCGTCCGATAGCAAGTAATAGACTCCCTGTAACATTGTGTCATCCTGAAACATTGGTCGGAGACCAGCAGCAGCAGTAGAACTAGTGAATTACCGTGCCATAAGCAGGCTACTGTTATCAACACAATACAAACGTAGGCGTTTGGAGCGGTGCCGCGACCAACTAATGACTGGCATCGCTTTGAATTTAACAAAGAAAAGCGGTTCTGCAACGCCCCAGATGACCACGGTGAAGATCCAGTTATTCCAATGCTTCGGAGAAACACAGTGCTGTTACTACTGGTGTCTTGATGTGGGCAGCAATCGTGTTTAACTTCAGCTCACTACTGGTAGCCACTGAGAGAAACCGGACGACACGGCATCCTGCGTTCTCGTGTATTACCCCTCATGCGATAGTATCTTGGTACCATTTTTTAGGAGGACAACACTCGTCCATACATAGAAAATGTCTGTGAACTGTGTGCCTGATGCTGAGAAACTCCTGTGGCCAACAAGATCCCCAGATATCTTCCTTATATAACATGTGTTATCCTAGGTATCAGAGATCATTTACAACAGTTATAGACCAGATTGCCTCAGGAAGCGATGATGATGATGTTTGGTTTCTGGGGCGCTCAACTGCGCGGTCGTCAGTGCCCGTACAAAGTCCCAGTTTTTACAGTGTCCAATCTAGCCACTGTCACGAATGATGATGATGATGACGGTGATGAAGTGATGAGCACAACACAGACACCCAGTATTCGAGCAGAGAAAATCCCCAATCCGATCGGGAATCGAACCCGGTACCCCGTGAACCAGAGGCAGAAACGCTAGCCACTATACCACGAGCTGCGGACTCACCCCGAAACCATACATCGGGTTTATGACACCCTTTCCAACCGAAACAGTGCTTGCACCTAGGCCAGAGGGGGAGCAATTTCATTCTAATAAGTGCGCTGATATAGACAAGTTCTTTGTAAATCTGACTCGTTTTTGTAATCGATGAAACAACATCATTTAGCGTCTCAACCCGTGAAGATTTATTTCCCTTGCTCGT
The DNA here is from genome assembly GCF_023864345.2 of Schistocerca serialis cubense. Classification (NCBI taxonomy): domain Eukaryota; kingdom Metazoa; phylum Arthropoda; class Insecta; order Orthoptera; family Acrididae; genus Schistocerca; species Schistocerca serialis. The sequence goes on along the minus strand of NC_064641.1, from coordinate 359,116,094 downwards.
CTCCTTTGGGTATTTCACTATTTCTGTCACGGAGTGTGAATACAGGGGTTGAAGAAAAATATGTGAACAGCGCGAGAAATGAATACTTCAGCATAAATGCAGATGCTAACCAAGCCTGCAGATGCATTGTTGTATTTGACCACGAAAGGCACCTGTGCAATGTCCTCTATACGTTCGCAATACCGCTTAAGACACTTAAAGTAGTAGATGAGTTTTGTTATCTCGGTAGCAAAATAAGTGATGATGGTCGAAGTAAAGTGGATATAAAATGTAGACTGGTAATGGCAAGAAAAGCCTTTCTGCAGAAGAGAAATTTGTTAACATCGAGTATAGATTCAAGCCAAGCGTCAGGAAGTCCTTTCTCAAAGAATTTGTATGGAGTGTAGCAATGTATGGATGTGAAACATGAACGATAAATAGTTTAGACATGAAGAGAATAGAAGCTTTCGAAATATGGTGCTACACAAGAATGCCGAAAAGTAGTTGGGTACATCACGTAGCTAATGAGAAGGTACTGAATAGAATTGGTGACAAGAGGAATTTGTGGCACAACTTGTCTACAAGAAGGGATCGGTTGCTAGGACATGTTCTGAGGCATCAAGGGATCACCAATTTAGTATTGGAGGGCAGCGTGGAGGGTAAAAATCGTAGAGGGAGACAAGAGATGAATACACTAAGCAGATTCAGAAGGATGTAGCGTATAGTAGTTACTTGGAAATCAAGAACCTTGCAGAGGATAGAGTAGCATTGACAGCTGCATCAAACCAGTCTCTGGACTGAAGACCACAACACCACTTGAGGCCAGAACTGTTTTTTGTGTGGTTGTGAGAGCATTATTCGAACGTCGGCAAATTGTATGGTGGGTGCTTCCGTAACCAAGACAGCCCAAGTACTTAGTCTTTCAAGAGGCAACGTATCGGAGATTCATACCGCATACAGGGAAAGCGGAGAAATATTCTATAGGTAAGTCACAACGTGGACTGAAGTCTGTGTTGAGTGATGGCGACGGACGGTCATCGAAGTGCATTGTGACGAAAAATCAGCGGATGACAGCTACAAAAGTCTCTGCAGAACCGAACGTTCCACTCGCCAACCTTGTCAGCACCAAAACAACACGAAGAGAGCTTCGTAAGTAGGAATTGCAGGACGAGATAGAAGACTAAAATCACACACCAGTGATGCACATGCGCGTAACAGGAAAATGTGGTGCCGAAACCAAATAACCTGAACTGTTTAGCATTGGAAGAAAGTAGTTTGGTCGGATGAGTCTTGGTTGCATACTCTTTACAACTTCTGACCGGGTTTATATGTCCCAGGAGTGAAACATGGCGGGGGTTCGATGATGATTTGGGCAGTCGCATAGTGGTAGTGCACGGGCTCCATGATCACTCTGCTAGGCCGTATTACTGTCAAGGATTATGTGACCAGTTTGGTTGACGATGTCCACCCTCTGCTACAATGTTTGCTTCTCAGTGGCGACGCTGTGTTTCGAGACGTCAGAGCCCCTGTCCACAAAGGTCTCTTCGTCCAGGACTGGTTCTGTGAGCACGAAGACGAATTTAGCATCCCCCTTGTGCACCACAGTCATCGGATCTCAACAATATTGAGCCTTTGCGGTCTGGCTATCTACCTCGTTCATCGTTACGTGTACTCGCCACTGTTTGGCAGGAAGAATGGTAGCCTATAAGATTCCCTCGAAAGCCATACAGCACCTGTATTCATCCATTCCGAGAGGACTGCAAGCTATTTTGAAGGCCACTGGTTTCCTTCATCGTAGTCGGAAATATGTTGTGTTTTAGGTGTTTCCATGTTTTTGTTCACCCCTTGTACAGAATACGCATCTTTGTACTCGCAGAGCACCTGTCCATTATTTGATACGAATTTACAGAATTCAACTTTCGTTTTTTGGTATTTATAACAAATATTACGTAAATATGGTAAAGTGCGTTAAATATGGTGCGATGATCGACCTTAGGCCACGCTACAGATGAATCTGTTACCATAAGCTTAAATCCCACTGACATTCGTTAGCTTCACCAACTCACAACTACAGCACTTTTCAACTTGACCTAAACCTCGATATAAATCAGTCCGACACCACAGCTAAGATTTGTGTCACACATTTTAGCGGTGTCAAACATTTTAGCGTCAAAAGCAGTGACATATAAGACGCAGTTAGGTGACAAAGTAAATGCGATATCTCCTAACATTTTGTCGGACCTACTTTTGCTCGGCGTAGTGGAGCAACTCGACGTAGCATGGACTCGACAAATAGTTGGAGGTGCCCTGCAGAAATATTGGGTTATGTCCCACAAATGTTCGATAGGATTCATGACGGGAGATATGGGTGGACAAATCACTCGCTCGAATTCTCCAGAATGTTCTTCAAACCAATCGCGAACAGTTGTGGCCCGGTAACATGGCGCATTGTCATCTATAAAAATGTCGTCGCTGTTTGGAAACATCAAGTCCGTGAATGGCTGCAAACTGTCTGCAAGTAGCCTAACATAACGAGAATCCTGTCCATTCCATCCAAACACAGCCAAGAACTTTATGGAGACCCACCAGCTTGCGTAGTGCCTTGTTGACAAGCTGAATCCTAGGCATCGTGGTGTTTATGCCACACTCGAAGCCTACCATCAGCTCTTAGCAGCTGAAATTGGGACTAATTTGACTAGCTTACGGTTTTCCAGGCGTGTAGGTCTCAACAGATATGGTTGCAGGCGCTGTCGTTAGCAAACGCACTCACGTCGGTTGTCTGGTGCCATAGCCCATTAACGCCAAATGTAGTCGCACTGTCCTAATGGATACGTTCATAGTGCTTCCCACATTGAACTCTGCCGTTATTTCACGCAGTGCTGCTTCTCTGATAGCTCTGACAACTTTAAGCAGACGCCGCTGCTCTCGGCCGTTACGTGAAGCCCTTCGGTCACTGCAATGTCCGTGGTGAGAGGTAATGCCTGAAATTTGGTATCCTTGGCACACTCTTGACACTGTGAATCTCGGAGTACTGAATTCCCTAACGATTTCGTAAATGGAATGATTCAAGGCTGTAGCTCCAACTACAACTCCGCGTCCAAAGTATGTTAATAGCCGTCCTGCGACCATAATCACACGAATCACTTGAGTACAAATGACAGCTCCGCCGATGCACTGCTCTTTTACAGCTTATCTACGCGATACTACAGCCATCTGTTTATGTGCATATCGTCATCGCAGGACTTCTGACCTCAGTCTATTTATTGTGCATCCTCGTGCGAGCCAGGAGTGTAGAAACTGCTGTATTAATTTAAACGAGCGCGGATGCATCGGCGTTCGAGGAGAAGGCAATCGGGTGAGAACGGTCTAGCGGCAGCGGGCCCGCTCGCCGGCGGCGGAGCGGACCAATGAGGGCGCGAGGGAGGGGCGCTTCGCCCCGCCCACCGGCTAGCCGGCCGCCAACGAGGCGCACCGCCGCTCGTCGTGTTCGCTTTTCCTCCCTAGTGGTGAGCTTCCTTTCCAGATCGTTACACGAGACACATCTCCGCCGCCAGCGATCCCGCGCGGAGCCAATTTCCGCCGTCTTTGCCTCCCACTAGCGCCTCGAATCCCCCACCACCGCACCCCTATGTAAAGCGGGCCGCCGGCCGAACAAGGGCGCATTCTTCATATCGCCGGCGCCGGGGGCGGCTGGTGCACTCGGTGGGAGACGCCTTTTGTCGCGCGCTGTCGTTTTTGCGGCCCCGGGCTCTCTGCCGGCGCGCGACCGGCTATTAGCTGGCAGTCAGTCGGCCACCTGTTATCTGCACGGGCGGTGTGCCGCCAGCCCACGGGCGTGTGACGGCCGAGTGTGTACCGACTTAATACAGCGGTCGGGACTTAATAAAAGTGAGTGAAGTGGGTACCAAAAGACATTTGCGAACACCTAAATAAACAATAATTGCATCTATACGGTTAAGACTGTCATTTTCTAGGGAAGTACCTTTGAGACACGCTTCTGCATCGAAGACCGTTAAAGTAATGGACACGTTTACGTTGCCATCTGGTTTTATGCGCTGGTGGAGTTAGGTCGTACTTGTAGACATAGATACTGATGAAGTATTGGCTGTTCCAACGAGTTTTTTCCCATCGTATACTCTCGAGAAACGAGATTCAGTGCATCGGTGCGCGTATCTAGGATGAATACGCGTCTTCAGTAGTTGTGAGGAAGGAGTAGTACTGGTTACGAGTCCCGGTTCCGGTGATCCGAGTAGCAGAGCGCTGGACGCGGGCGCAGCGATGCTGCCCACGAGCGGGGAGAAGCCGCTGCTGAAGATCACGGCGAGCGCCGCGGCGTCGGTGGCGGCGGCGGCCGTGGCGGAGATGGACCGCGGCCGCGGCTGCAGCCAGCTGCCCGCGCCCGACACCAGCCACGCCACAAGGGGCATCGACAGCGCCGTCGCCAAGGTGCTGCAGGGCTACGACTGGTCCCTCGTGCCCATCGCCAACAAGTAAGTCAGCCGCTCTAGCCTCTCCCTCCTTCCGAGCTCCACGAATGCATTCCACACCTGTCATCCAAAGTATTGGTGCATAAGGTCGTAGCGTTTTTGTTTTCCGTGTTGGTATTCCTATTGCTATACATACCGGGTGATCAAGAAGTCAGTATAAATTTGAAAACTTAATAAACCACGGAAAAATGTAGATAGAGAGATAAAAATTGACACACATGCTTGGAATGACATGGGGTTTTATTAGAACAAAAAAAAGTTCACAAAGTGTCCGACAGATGGCGTTGGACCGAAAAACTGCTACCGTGACGGGTGAGAGGTACGCCGATATGTTACAGAATCGCATCATCCCCAGCCTGGCTGATAAACACCTGCTGCAACGTACGATGTTTATGCAGGATGGCGCTCCACCCCATAATGCTAGACGCGTGAAACATCTCTTGCGCGCGTCGTTTGGTGATGATCGTGAGCTCAGCCGCCACTTCCGTCATGCTTGGCCTCCCAGGTCCCCAGACCTCAGTCCGGGCGATTATTGGCTTTGGGGTTACCCGAAGTCGCAAGTGTGTCGTGATCGACCGACATCTCTAGGGATGCTGAAACACAACATCCGACGCCGATGCCTCACCATAACTCCGAACATGCTTTACAGTGCTGTTCACAACATTATTCCTCGACTACGGCTATTGTTGAGGAATGATGGTGGACATATTGGGCATTTCCTGTAAAGAACATCATCTTTGCTTTGTCTTACTTTGTTATGCTAATTATTGCTATTCTGATCAGATGAAGCGCGATCTGTGGGTCATCTTTTGAACTTTTGTATTTTTTTTTTTTTGGTTCTAAGAAAACCCCATGTCATTCCAAGCATGTGTGTCAATTTGTACCTCACTATCTACATTATTCCGTAATTTAGTCAGTTTTCAAATTTATACTGTCTTTTTGATCGCCCGGTAGATTTACAGCTTCTCATTTCTTATTTATAGTTCACTGCTGCTATTGAAGTTTACATATTGTCACTTTGTCAGTTGGAAATTGTGAGTGGAACTGTGGATGCTAGAAAATGGAGTGCCATGTGCAGAAATTGGAACATTTCCGACATACTCTTCTGTTTGAGTTCAGTAGAGGGGTGACAGCAGCAGAGAAAACCCAGAAACATTTGCACCGTGTATGGGGGTAATGCTTTTGGACAGAGCACGGCAAGAAAATTGTTCTCTCTTTTTAATGAGAATCGTTTTGACATTAGCGCCTCTCCACGTTCAGGAAGACCTTCACGATTTGGTGATGATTATTTGAACCCATCAACACACAGTGATGCACGTCAGTATTCCACCAACGTGCGACATTTGCATGCAATGGTGATGCCTCAAAAATCAGGTGTATGACTATCGCACGGTCTAAGCCAAAATCACAAGAATCAGCTGTTGGTCATATCCGAATCTCTGCTTGTTCGTCATCCGTTCGTTCGTGAAAAACAGCGACAATTGCTATCCTGTGCCATTACTGGTGACGAGAAATTGTGTCTTTATGCTAACCCAAGTTAAAGAAGGGAATGGTCGAGCCCAAACAATGGAGCAACTCCCCGTACAAAGAGCTTCGCGCACCTCAAAAGATTATATTCCACGTCTGGTGAGACAGCGACGGTGTGGCGTACTACGAATTGCTTTCCCGGGGTGTAACCGTCACTACTGACATTTATGGTCGACAACTGAGAAGTCTTGCAGACGAAATCGGACAACAACGACCAAGAAGACTATTCCACGATAAAACCCTCCCGCATTCATCTACACTGACAGAAAACGCTACACAGAGGTTGCACCCACCTTATTCACCTGATATTGCGCCCTCAGATTTTCATTTTTGCCACTCTCTATCGAACAGCCTTCATGGAACTTCCTTTCCGTATGAAAATGGGTTCCGAAATGGCTCGACGAGTTCTTCAGCTCGAAAACATGTGATTTCTATAATCGCGGAATCGGAAAGTTACCCCAGCGTCGGCAGGCTGTTGTAAATAGTGAAGGAGAATATGTTACTGATCATAAAGTCTCTATTATGTGTATCTCTTGTAAACTCTTCGAACTTACGCACCAACATAATACGATCGTAGGGGGTATCGATCGCAATTTGTTACTGGATTGAGGACTTCTTGATAAGGAGAATATAACGCATTATCGCAGATGGAGACCCATCGACAGATGTAGAAGTAACTTCAGGTGTGTCATAGGAATGTTTGTTGCGATCACACATCTACATCCACATCTGCATGGTGTCCCACGTAAAATGGTCAGTGTTCATGTATTTGACAGGTTCAATCAAAAGTCTAGAACACATGGGCTCTAAAATGCATAAGTTAAGGCCTACGAGGAGCGAAGATTAACTAGTGATAATAGCTCTTAATATATGCACTTCGGAGCCCATGATTACTGGACAGACCTGCCGCTGTGGCCGAGCGGTTCTAGGCGCTTCAGTCCGGAACCGTGCTGCTGCTGCGGTTGCAGGTTCGATGTCCTTAGGTTAGTTAGGTTTAAGTAGTTCTCAGTCCAGGGGACTGATGACCTCAGATGTTAAGTCCCATAGTGCTTAGAGCCATTTGATTACTAGACACTTTCTTCTTCTTTCAATCCATAAAAATATGGAAAGCAGAGAACTTACAGTATATGTGTTCACATAGCTCTTTAACTATGCATATTAGAACCCATATTTACTACAGTTTTCTATTTCGAATGACAGTTCCTGTCATATCCTTGAATACTGATCATTTTTTCTGCGACTCACTGTATACTCGGAGAGCAACGTTTCGGTGTGTAGCGAATGATACTGTGCGTACCACTGCCGTTCCCCGCTTTTCATGTTTAGTTTGCGGGAAGAATCACTGCTGCTAACTTTTCATGTGAGCTCGCATCTTATATTCATGGACGTTTCACGAAAAATTATGTTGTTGATGTGGTCTTCAGTCCTGAGACTGGTTTGATGCAGCTCTCCATGCTACTCAATCCTGTGCAAGCTTCTTCATCTCCCAGTACCTATTGCAACCTACATCCTTCTGAATCTGCTTAGTGTATTCATCTCTTGGTCTCCCTCTACGATTTTTTCCCTCCACGCTGCCCTCCAATACTAAATTGGTGATCTCTTGATGCCTCAACACATGTCCTACCAACCGATCCCTTCTTCTAGTCAAGTTGTGCCACAAACTTCTCCCCAATCCTATTCAATACTTCCTCATTAGTTATGTGATCTACCCATCTAATCTTCAGCGTTCTTCTGTAGCACCACATTTCAAAAGCTTCTATTCTCTTCTTGTCCAAACTATTTATCGTCCAGGTTTCATTTCCATACATGGCTGCACTCCATACAAATACTTTCAGAAATGTATAGGAGGAAGCAATATATTGGTTGACTCTTCTAGTAACGTACGTTCTAATAATTTTAATAGTAAGTCACAGCATGATGCGTAACACCTCTCCTGCAGAGGTTAGCATCTGCGTGATGCTTTACTGCTTACTAAATCAGCCTGTAATGAAACGCACTGCTCTTCTTTGGATCTTTTCTACCTCATAGCTGGTACGGATTCCAGACCGACGAACAATATTCAAAACTGGTGCGAGGATGCTTCGCTTCCTCCTTTGTCGATAGACAACATTTCCACCAGTTCCTTCCAAGAAATCTGTTTGGCATCTGCCTTGTCTGTGATTAGCTTTGTGTGGTCATTTATCGCTACGTACGCATACTCGTAGATATTTTATGGAAGAGTCTGCTTCCAGTGATTGTCCTACAATGCGTCTCTTCATGTTGTATATTGATGATCTTGCAGACAATATTAATCATAACCTTAGGCCCTCCGCAGATGTTGCAGTATCTGTAATAAAGTACAGTTTAATAAAAGCTGCATAAATATTCTGTTACATCTTGACAAGATATCCAAGTGCAGCAAAAGCTGGTAATTTGCTTGAAATGTTCAGAAATTTAAAATTGTGCATCTCCAAACACGAACAAAATGTAGTATTCTATGACTACAGTACGAAAGAGACATTTGAAACAGGTCGTATGGATACCTGGGATGTGCACATGTGAAACTGAACAAATACGATGGGGCAGTCACAGATAAAGTAAAAAGTTTTCGATGACGTTGATCCACTGTCATGCAATATTTTTTAAAAGAGTAAATCACCATTTTTCTGTGTATTATTAAATTTATCATTTGTACTACCCAGATTTTGGCTTTTATGCCATTATCAACTACAATGCCAAAAGTTGTTAGACCAGTATTAAGTTATATAAGTTAATTCAGTCCAGAGCAAGTAAACGAAGCTCATACATGTCTTTAAGATGCAGCTGTTAAAGACTGTAGACTCTAGAGGACATAGTAAATACGGAAACTTTCCGGAAAGTGAAAACTGTGTGTCGGACAGGGCAAGTGCTATACTCCACTGCACAGTGAAAATTCATTCCGGAAGCAATCCTCGATATGTACTACGTCTTGTAGAGTCCACATTCTTTGACAGTTACATCTGAAAGACATGTGTTAACCTTGGTTACCTGCCTTAACAGATGCGACTTAATAATGATCTAACAACATTTAGCATTGTACCTGATAATGGCATAAAAACCGAAGTCTGGATAGTACAAACGATAAATATAATTATATACAGTCAAATAGTGGTTTACTCTTTTAAAATAGGTAAAAAATTTGTTTATTGGTAGGATACTAGCACCATGCAATCAGTCTACAAAGGAGACTGCTTACAAAACACTTTAACGGCCCGTATGGGACCCATACCAAACAGGACTCACATGGGATATAAAACGTACACAAAGCAGGCAGCACAAATAGTCACAAGTTTGTTTGGGCCATAGGAGAGATCAAGGAGATGCTGAAAAAAAAAAGAAAATAAACTGAATTGGCAAACGCTGTAGATAGACGCAAACTATTCCGAGAAACTCCCCGGCACTTCAATCTGTGTGTCGAACCTGGGACCCTTGTCTTTCGCGGGCAAGTGATATACTCTGCTAGAGAGTGAAAATTCATTCCGGAAACAATCCTCCATGCTGTGGCTAAGACATGACTCCGTAATATCCTTTCTTCTAGGAATGCTAGTCCCACAAGTATCGCAGAACTTCTGTGAAGTTTGGAAGGTAGAAGATGAGGTATTGGAGGAAGTACAGCTGCGAAGCCGGGTCGTGAGTCTTGCTTGGATAGGTAAGTCGGTAGAGCATCTTCCCACAAAAGGCAAGGGACTCGGGTTCGAGTCCCAGCCCGGCACGCAGTTTAAATTTGCCAGGAAGTTTCAACAGCGAACACTACGCTGCACAGTGAAAACTTGTTCTTGAAACTGCCCCAAAAAAGCCTGCTTACCGAGCTTCTGGAAACAGCTTTAAGTGAGGAATCTAGAAATATAGTACACCCACCCACATACTTTTACATCACGACCACAAAGATAAAAATAATTACAGCATGTGCAACGGCGTTTCATCAGATATCGCGCTCCGTTTGTCAATGTAACGGGTAGAAGCACTAACACACTTCACAGTGGTCTGCAGAATGTAGATGTAGGAAAAAGGAGCTAAGAGCAACCCAGAAGTGCCGCATCTACATTTACACTCCGCAGACCGCACTGCGCTTCATGGCACAGGTTAACGGGAAACGACAGTTTTTTCAGGAAAAGCATTTGCACGTTCCGAAGCCAAAACGCTCATGTTTAATATCCAACTGGGCTGAGGACTTTTTGTTATGCCAGTTATCGCCGCGGCAGCAGTAGGGATGCAAGCAAAGAAGCGTCGGGTGTTGTTACCTCGTTGTTGAGCGGAAGGATTAATATATCAGTAGGAGAACATATGCCTGAAGTCCAAAATAACAGATTATGGCTGGTGAAGCCCATAGTTTTGCCACAGTGAACATCGTTCCAGTCACACAGTTGGAGAGCAGCGCTTTTACGCGACAGAGAATGGGGCACTGTTCGCTTACACAAAGGCTCGTCCTTCGCCGTGAGGACCCACCTGTGTGATGCGCTTGTGGCGTGACACTGCCGTGCGCCACATTTTACTTAATGCTGCATTTTATATTCTGACATGAGGGGAGCAGATTCTCTTGGTTTGTCCGCTGCATTAAGTAACCGTGAGACAAGTGTGGGCAATGTTTTTAAGATTTTGTGTAAGGTTAGGACTTCTGGCCCAATTATTGGGTATTAACGTGTTTTAGACTGGCTAGTTCATCGTTTCTTGGAGCATGTTCATTTCTCACTCAATATACGTTTTTGAATTCAGACTCAGCTTTTTATTCAAACGCGTTTTACATTCACATTTAGAACTGTTAACCAACATTTACTTCTTCTCACTGTGGTTGCCTCTTTCCCTGTTTTTATTAGTGTCCGACCAGGTTCATGTGTAAGAGGATTACTTTTAGCACATATTTTTAGTTATTTCTTCTTTTATGTAGTATTTATCTCATGACTAAACTATAGTTCGAATTAAGCTTGAGGAAAGGACATGGAAGTGCATTTTCATGACGGCATTGTACCTCATATACTGATATACTTTGCGAGAAAAGAAAAAAATCAGAAATTTAACGTAGATTTTTGCAAGCCTACATCTACAACTTACTTAAGAACTTCAGTACATTATTGGTACTATACAGCGTTGCAGGATACACACATTTACATAAACAGTATATTTACAGGCTAACATTTAAATTTGATAAGCAGATCGAAGCACGCGGCATCACTTCATGCATAGCGTGGGCAGTTCTCGACAGAATGTTTCATTGCCTGTCGCTCCGCGCCACAACCATACGAAGCAGTATAACAATAACACCACTTCTTCATGATGTGACTACAGCTCCCTTGGCCGTTCAGATGCAGTTGAGTCTCGACCATTCGCGAAGGGGAAAACTGCACCTGCAACATTCATCTTTGGACTTTCAAGTAGGTATGTGTGCTGGATGTTCATTTCATTGTTATGTCCATTTCTTGGTGACGTCTGAAACATTTCTGACCGTAGACTGACCCAAACTCTGCAAACCACTACTTAGATCTGAGTTCTTAAGGGATACTATCTTCTTAATAATATCAATAAATGAACACAATGCTTACCACGTCGTCCATACAATTTTATGAAATACCCTTCGGCAGCTTGCTCTCGTCGCCAGCTTTGTGGAAGAGAAGGAGGAGGAGATTAGAGTTTAACCTACTGTCGACATCATTAGAAACGGAGCACAAGCTCAGATTAGGGAAGGTTGGGAAAGGAAATCGGTTGTGCGTTTTCCAAGGAACTATGCCGGCATTTGCATGAAGCGATTTAGGGAGATCAGGAAAAACCTATATCAGGATGGCCAGACGCAAGTTAAACCGTCGTCCTCCCGAATGCGAGTCCAGTGAGCTAGCCACTGCGCCACCTCCCGCGGTCAGGTTTGTGCGTCAAGATGTTGTTATCCACCGCAGACTTTTCTATGTATGGTCGTACTGGAGGTGATGTACACGTTCCTTGTCCGATCTAACAATGTGGTCAACGAATTTCTGTCAAAGCGCTTCCTGTCGGTTCCACCTAACAATAAAAAAGAGAATTATGTAGAAAACGCCAAGTCACTTTTAGAAAACCCCGAAGTTACTATAACTTCAAATCGTAATTTTCTGTTTAGAAAATGGATACAATCTCTTTCGTTATTCACTTCAGATAATAAGAACCACTAACTGATGAATCCTTTTTTCTTAATGTGTTATGTAAACTTGAATACTAAAAGCTTGTCCTCACAATTACCAAGTGGGGCAAATGAAGAAAACATAAATTCTTGTCACAGTCTAATTCGTTTGCACGCTAGTAAGTGCTCCAACATAGACTTTCCATAGCTTCCACAGTCGCACTACACTGGCGTGGAGACGTGCCTTCTCTTTCAGACCGTGGCCACACCTACGACAGTAATCTTGGGGTAGCACCGCTGCCGTGACGTATGCATGTCGCGCTTTCGAATGCCCAATCAAACCTGACACTAGCTTTTTAAAGTGCCGAACTGTGAACGTTGGAAGTTGTTTGACGTCTACCTGTTGTCTTCTTGCCTTTGTTCTTCGACGTCTTATTTTTCTGCGTTTCTCTGTGTAGTTTCCGACATAATGGCGCTGCGAACATATCAGAATGTTTTTCTACTACAATAGCGCAGAAAATCCAACTTGTGGTGCGTGACAGCAGCGACATTTGAAAAATTACATTCTTGTTGACTCCGATGATCCCACTAATGTTTGTTTCCGTCGAATAAACTATCTGAAAACGATCATCACGTAATTATAAGGGGTGATCAAAAAACTTCCGTTTGCAGGCCCTACAGTTCAGAATCGGTACGCCAATCAACCACAATCGCCGTGATCACTGAGGCAATCATCCCATCGACACACCAGGCGAAAACATTCTGTTGACACCCACCTATATAGGGAGAAATGATCATCACGATAAAATAAGAGAAATCGGGGCTCGCACAGAAAAATTTAAGTGCTCGTTTTTCTCGTGCGTCGTTCGAGAGTGGAACGGTAGAGAGATAGCTAGAAGGTGGTTCACTGAACCCTCTGCCAGGCACTTTATTGCGAATAGCAGAGTAATCTCGTAGATGTGGATGTAGAAGATACCCGTCTGGTAAAACACCGTGTCCTACTGCGGGAAGAGTAGCTGGCTGTTGCACAGCAGCGTCCGAAAGGAATCGTCTATCCTTTTATGGGATCGAAGACGTGAGCTCAAGACTATAGGGCGGATGCTCGAGAGTCTCCACTTGAGTTGACTTAACTTCTGCGTTACGACGTTTGCGATAGGGGGACGTTCGTTATTGTGAAGCACCAGCGCCCCTTTGTAGCAGTTTTCATTCGAAAATGGTGGTTTACGACAGACATGCTACCCCATACACATTTCATTCTTCGATGTCCACTGGTGTTTGTGCTTCGGCAGCCAAGGAAGGAACAACAGCACGTAAATGCTACTAGGGCGCATTTGGTAATTACATCACCATAGTTCACGGTTCTGCATGTACCGCACGCATGTAGGAAAGACACGAATACCGCACCAATCTCCTGCTTACATGTCGGTGCTTATATACCCTCGTCGGAGTCACCCTTCGTTGCACATACGTACTAGCAACACCCTCAAATGGAAACTTTTTTGATCGCCCTTTACATTTCGTCCATTTTGCTCAGCAACTTATAATCACTGAAATAGACATTCTTTCTCCTAGAAAGAGTAGCTAAAGTATTATTCTGACTGTGTGTAGGGGAGAGTCGTGCAGTATCGACCTACTTAACTTTTTTAACTTCACTGTGTAACTGTGGTGGTTAATCGGAGTGTTACTATGATCTACGATTAACACGGTGCAACGACTTTTATGTTTATTCATAGTACTTAATTACATCGAAAGTAAAAGACCTAACATTACAAGGCTTGTAGAAAGGGTGTTGCAAAAATGGTTCAAATGGCTCTGAGCATTATGGGACTTAACTTCTGAGGTCATGAGTCCCCTAGAACTTAGAACTACTTAAACCTAACTAACCTAAGGACATCACACACATCCATGCCCGAGGCAGGATTCGAACCTGCGACCGTAGTGGTGGCACGGTGCTAGACTGTAGCGCCTAGAACCTCTCGGTCACCTAAGCAGGCTGGGTCTTACAGTATGGACCATTATGTGTCTGTGATAATATCTGTTATCATTGATACGCTGCACTGATACTTATTGAATAATAATAATACACCAAATCAAGGGAACTTGTTACTATTTCAGCTCAGTTCGCCAATGTTTACCTCAGTTTGACAGATATCGCGAACAAAGTACAAAATATTCCCCTGATCGACACAGCCATCACGTTCCCTGCCTCTACACTTGGTACGCAGCACCCAGTCGTCTTCAAACGACTCCAGACACATAATGCTCGATTCAGTCTCTCTTGTTGACCCATTATTTCCTGTAAATTTCGGTTTTTTCCGCAGCTTTATAATTAGCTTTTCATGACCACCCTTCGCTCGTTTATTTTATTTTGGAACACCCGACTTAAGTTCAACTTTCGTCAGCTCTCTTTTAGACTTTATTATTTCTGTTTTTAATCTCGTCTCTTCGGTGGCGATCTTGTTGAAAACGGTCAGCTGGCTCCATCGTGGTCATTTTGCTAGATGTAAATCTGCTCACACCATGTACAAACACTCTTCTTCAGATTTTTCTCTTAGGTTTCCTCATTTTCCGCCGTTTCAATCTGAAAAGAAGTAAGAAGAAGGAAATGTAATTTAAAAAGTGAAATTACTTCTGGCCGACACTGAAAGACAATCGGGTGGCCGGTACTGTACGACAGACACGCAGTAAGATCAACTCATATTGTACGTCCTTTTATAGAAATTATCATGAAACATGTGTTAGATGTCATTCCTTACGTGACATAGGTATCCGAAATATAGCAGCGGAATTAATCACTTACCTTAAAAACGACTACCACAGGGCTCAAAATATCTTCTGCGTCGTACCAGAATCACCACCAAGCACTCAGAGCAGATGAAGCACCGCAGAGAGGAACAAGATATCCGACTACAGTGCACATGGATATACAAGATTGCTTTTGATTATTGTACACTTCCGATATTGGGAAGCGGAAAGGGAAATCAGAGTAGTGACCAGTTGGCCGGTACTGCAAGTCATCTGATACTGCACGAATATACCCAATGTTTATGTTGGCGATCCTGTGAAATACAGCTGGCTGGATGATCATCTGATCTATCTGGTGCACACTGTGATATTGGTTGCATTATCGCCTGTGACAGACACAGTGCCTATTGCCAGCACTGCGTTGAAGGTAGTATGTACTACATAGTTGAGTGGATGAAGGCATCTAGAGCCAGCAGCTGACTTACCTCACATGAGCCCTCTCCCCTCTCCCTTCCTATCCTGTTCACGCGCTAGTGCTGAGAAACTGCTGTCTGTACGTCTTCATAGCACACTTTTGCCCCTATGGTTATCGGTTTGGTCTACGTGCCATGTGCGAATGGGAGCTCTATTGGTAAACTTGGAGGGATACTGGGATGAATATTTTCATATGACACTGTTATTACTAGATATCTTACTATCAATTTAATAGACTGCTCGCATTTTTTTAAGTCTTCGGCTAGTGAAGACTGCCAACAGTAGACTAAAAAATGAGTATACGGACCTTAATGTCACATTCCTCTTCATTTAAGTCCATACCTATATGATTACTCTCTGATTCGTACATCAACACTTGGCAGAGGGTGTATCATACCACTTTAGTGAACTCTTCAGTGCAGGCTCCGACTTTCTCCTGAATAACAGACAGGCAAAGATTTGTTAGCGTTCCGAGGCGAATATTGTTGATTGAAAATTTGTGAAACGTTTCACCGCAATGAAAAACACCTTTGTTTCGATGACTACTGTAATCCCAACTCACTGTCAGATCCGTTACACCGTTTCCCCTATTTCGTGGTAACTGAACTGCAATTCTTCCACCTCTCAGATATCACGCCTAAGTCATTTCATACTTCGTTTTGATTTTCTGCTGATTACACAAAACAGTAAACGACGACATAATCTGCAAACAATCTGAAAAGGCTGCGCAGATTGCCTTGTAAATCATTTACGTTAATAAAAGAACGTGATATAGTCTACCACACTTCGGCAACACCAGGAAAAATAAGAAATATTAAGATTTAACGTTCCATAGAAGACGAGGGCATTAGAGAAAGAGCACTTAGCTCTAAATGGGGATGAATTCGGCCCAACATCCGCCTTGAGCGATTTAGAAAAATCAGGGGTAACCTCGATCTGGATACTAGTACCCGGATTTGAATCGCTGTTCTCTTGGATACGAGTCCATTGCCTTACGACAGCGCCCCACTCACTGTAGGAACGCCGCACACAACGTCTGTCTCTCCAGATTAGTTCCCCTCAGTTACGACGTAGTACGACCTTTCTGAAATGAGATCACGATACAGTCGCATAGCTGAGACGATATTCCATAGCTGCGCAATTTGATTAACAGCCGCTTGTGAGGACTGGTGTGGAAACGACTTGAAATCCTCTGCCGATAGCACTCAGTGCTTAGTGTAAATAAAGAGCCACTTGGGTTTCGGATGACCGATACTTTCTGAATCTCTGTTATATGTTAATAGATCGTATTTTTGTGAACACAGCTTAAAGGTATGATTTCCGAAAGCTACTAAAAATCGGTGTTAGTGAAATGGATCTATAATTCTGCCCGTTGCTTCTACTTCTTATTTTTGCTTACTGGTCTGAGCTGTGCAAGTTTCTAGTCTTTAGGTACGGATGCAATGTCGACAGCTAAAAGACGATTGCTAAGAGTGGAGCTATTTTGTTAGTTTGGTCTGAAAGGTGCCCAGTGATATAAACTGTACCAGCGCATTCAGCGCTTGGCATTCCCAAGGGGATCTCATTGTAAATTACTCTAGAACGCAGTTGTCGCCTACTCGCACGAATCAGTAACACTGATCAGTGGAAATTTCGTCTGTAGCAAAACTATTACGATCACTCAATGAAGGGAATGATTCGCTCTTGCAACTCAAATAATTTATATAGACTACCACCAGAAACCGAAATTGACAGTAAATCTCGAGATTCTGTAAATCATTGCCAATGTTGAAGGTTTTGCTTTCCTTTGAATCTGGCTTGCTTCTTTCCCAGATTTTGCCACGCAATTGTAATATATTTTACGTCCCATGGGAGATATTTTATCTTTTATTAATTTACTTGGAATATAATGCTCTGTCATTTGCACCATATTTGTTATAAGTTGAACCACAAAGGTATCATTAAGAGATCAGAGATCATCTCTCATAAAGGCGTAAAAAGTATTTTATACGCTTTTTTGAAAAAATATCTATACTTCGCCTTTTTTTAGTGGACTTCGATGTTACGATGTTGTGATTACTAACCCTTTATTTGTCAATAAGTTCGATGAAAATTGAGCCAGTTGCGATCATCTGTCCTGTTTCGCAAGTTGCCTCTCGGCCTGCAAGTTCTGGTCATTTGGAGAGGGTAGGATTATTTATATTTGGGAACTGCAATGTTGTAGCCACTTACGGATATGGTAGCCAAGGAGGGGAAAAAATTCAGCGTGCACCCTGTCCGTATAGCGAGGGCGAGTTATCCCAAACGTGGAGCATGTCCCTCCAGACGCTATACGTATGTAACACAGGTTCCAGACCACTGCAGGTAGTAAGTCACTTAGGTGCTAGCGATGTACGTCGCTTGAGATCGGAAGAGAGTCTTTCTGATTTCCAGCGGCGATTGAACACGACGGCACTGCTTGCAAGGTGAAGGCGGAGCTCATCATGTACAAAGGCTCAGATATTTCTGCAACGTTGTGGACTTCGGATTCTTCGACTTGGTCAGCAGATAGAGACTTGTTGAGTTCTAAATAAATGAGGGCTTCAGCAAACACTTCAGGAAGTTACATGGGTAACCGAAACTTTGAGGAGTGGACTGGGAGAATTTTTTAGGTTATAAGCTCTCGGGAAAATTGACATATGGACAGGGACTGAATGCCATTAAGTTTAGTCGCCGCGAGAGCGTAATGGAGGTGCTAAACAGACTGCAGTGGCAGGCACTATAAGAATGGCATCGTGCATGATGAGAAATGCTTACTGTTGAATTTTTGAGAGCGTACGTCCCCAGAAGATTCGGGCTACTTCCTTCGACTGGCGCAAAAGACACTGCTCCGTGCAATACCCTCCGCCACACACCGTAGAGTGCCTTGCGGAGTAACGTTTTTGTTGCAGTTGGTATGAGCAATAACGGATATAAATTAATAATTGATTCCCAGCTATTATCTGTGAGAACTGTTTTGAGCAGTTAGTTCTGTAAGCGTGAATGGCGGCAATAACGTACTAGAGCTCTTAGCGACAAATGACCTGGAGCAAACACAGAACTTTAGAACGGTTACAGCAATTATTGGCCAAAAGCGCAATGTAGCAAGACAATGTCGCATTATCCAAGTTCACATAAAAGAAACTCAATACACATGTTTTTAAACTAAATACATGGTTGTGCTGTGGTGCGCTACTCGAAGATGGTGAAAAGTTTCTCACCACTAGTTCAAAAAATGGCTCTGAGCACTATGAGACTTAACTTCTGAGGTCATCAGTGCCCTAGAACTTAGAACTACTTAAACCTAACTAACCTAAGGACATCACACACATCCATTCTCACCACTAGTATTCGGTCGGTAGGGCAAGGGGAGGTGACAACCAAAAGCTCTTGATCAGTAAACCACGCACCACTATCCTGCGTTAAATTCCAAACCACATCGAAGAGCCTCGTGGAGTGACCTTACGTGACAATGTTTATCGTAATCCGGCCCAAGGATGGCAGCTCCCTCGGAGCTGTTCACAAGGAGTAGGCTATGCGCCGGGACCTGATTTAAGCATTTCTCTTATCGTCATCGAGGTAAAAAGCAACAACAAAAATACAGACACCCCACGAACTCGTCACAGTCTCCTATTCGCAACAGTTACAGCTACGTTCCGTGACACGTAAACAGCACAAAATGACGTCAACCGGATAACTTGCACCAGGAAATGATCCGCACGAAAAAATAAAATAAATTAGTAATTAGCGTGCATTCCTCACACCATCAAACGTTAAGTTCTGAGAGCAAGTATCAATTGGGTGAAGGTTATATCTTGTACCTTAAGCAATGCATTATTTTGGCAGACATTTTATTCTTAATATGCATACAACAATGTTTAAACATAGATATGTGAGCAGCTGCAACGAAAAATATTCTTATCAAACATTAGCTCTGTTTCATCTGAAACTTTCATGTAGACATTTGTTGCGGTGACAGACATAAACTAGTTTCTATGAATTCGACTGCAGTGATTTGTATCGCATATTGAGCAAGAAATCTTCAATGGAATCTCAGTATGTAGCCTAAGGAAAAATTCGTGCAAAGAGCTTTCGGCAGCCGGAGGAATCTGTTACTTGTTCCTACAAGTTTTGAATATTAATGGAATTACGCTTCTTCTGTTCAACAGGCAAGTCTTTCTAAACACAAAATTTCTATAAATTTGTTGGAAGCGGGCAGCGGTTCTAAGTTTTCCACTAATGTTCCACGACATGATCGAAATATACTTCTTCTGTCATGTGTTAAAACTTTGATGTGTAGTGGTCGGGTGACGTCCTACAACTGAAAGGTGAACCTCCACAACGACTGTCGACACTGCAAGACTGCGCTGTCCGCAATTACAGAAAGGCAGCTGGGCACGCCTCCACTACGGCCCACGGTCCTGCCAGCCGCCAGGCGCTCTCTTTCATCTGGAGATGGGGTCCGCTCGATGATAGCTTGCTGTCCAAAGTAATGTCAGCGCTACCTGCGCAAACCACAGTGTGCCTCGACTCTGTAAGCCCGAGCTGCTAAAGAACGCCATACTGCTTTCTTCCTGTCCTGCAGATACTGCCAGCGTATCCAACACCTCACTTTGATCTTTCACATAGTTTCCTTCCAGTACGTAAATTTATTCCACTGGGTCAATGTATCAATAACACAACTTCAAAGAACATATCCACGATTTTTAAGAGCAAAAATCAACATAACAGAATGCTGAACTGTTAAACAATGAAAACAATTAGGGTAATGTATGACTCTGTATGTGCAGAATCAGCGTGGCTGGATGCTAACCGAAGGGGCCTTGTTTCGATTCCCAGTCAGGTCAGGGATTTCCTCCGCTCGGGGCATGGGTGTTGTCTTGTCATCATCATCATCACCGTTTCATCATCACCAACACGCAAATCTCCTAAACGGCGCTAACTACACTACTGGCAATTAAAATTGCTATACCAAGAAGAAATGCAGATGATAAACGGGTATTCATTGGACATATTATACTAGAACTGACATTTGATTACGTTTTCACGCAATTTGAGTGCATAGATCCTGGGAAATCAGTACCCAGAACAATCATCTCTCGCCGTAATAACGGCCTTGATACGCCTGGGCATTGAGTCAAATAGAGCTTGGATGGCGTGTACAGGTACACCTGCCCATGCAGCTTCAACACGATACCACAGTTCATCAAGAGTAGTCACTAGCGTATTGTGACGAGCCAGTTGCTCGGCCACCATTGACCAGACGTTTTCAATTGGTGAGAGATCTGGAGAATGTGCTGGCCAGGGCAGCAGTCGAACATTTTCTGTATCCAGAAAGGCCCGTACAGGACCTGCAACATGCGGTCGTGCATTATCCTGCTGAAATGTAAGGTTTCGCAAGAATCGAATGAAGGGTATAGCCACGGGTCGTAACACATCTGAAATGTAACGTCCACTGTTCAAAGAGCCGTCAATGCGAACAAGAGGTGACCGAGACGTGTAACCAATGATACCCCATACCATCACGCCGGGTGATACGCCAGTATGGCGATGACGAATACACGCTTCCAATGTGCGTTCACCGCGATGTCGCCAAACACGGATGCGACCATCATGATGCTGTAAACAGAACCTGGATGCATCCGACAAAATGACGTTTTGCCATTCGTGCACGCAGGTTCGTCGTCGAGTACACCATCGCAGGCAGTCCTGTCTGTGATGCAGCGTCAATGGTAACCGCAGTCATGGTCTCCGAGCTGATAGTCCACGCTGCTGCAAACGTCTTCGAACTGTTCGTGCAGTTGGTTGTTGTCTTGCAAACGTCCCCAACTGTTGACTCAGGGATCGAGACGACGCTGCCCGAATCGTTACAGCCATGCGGATAAGATGGCTGTCATCTCGACTGCTTGTGATACGAGGCCGTTGGGATTCAGCGCGGCGTTCCGTATTACCCTCCTGAACCCACCGATTCCATATTCTGCTAACAGTCATTGGATCTCGACCAACGCGAGCAGCAATGTCGCGATACGATAAACCGCAATCGCGATAGACTACACTCCGACATTTATCAAAGTCGGAAACGTGATGGTACGCATTTCTCCTCTTTACACGAGGCATCACAACAACGTTTCACCAGGCAACGCCGGTCAACTGCTTCTTGTGTATAAGAAATCGGTTGGAAACTTTCCTCGTGTCAGCACGTTGTAGGTGTCGCCACCGGCGCCAACCTTGTGTGAATGCTCTGAAAAGCTAATCGTTTGCATATCACAGCATCTTCTTTCTGTCGGTTAAATTTCGCGTCTGTAGCACGTCATCTTCGTGGTGTAGCAATTTTAATGGCCAGTAGTGTAAAAAGACTTGCAACCGGCGGCGAGCAGCCACACGACAGAGAAAGAGAGAGAGGGAGAGAGAACAACGGTGATCGATGAATTCAATAAAGGTTATGAAAAGATGGGATTAGAATTCATATCCTTATTCTAAAGCTTAACAATGAGCAAGGAAAGCGTGATAGGATCGCTCTTGTTCTCTGTACTTGGTAGTCATAAACAGTCTGAAAGGCTGATCATGATGCTGCAGCGCGCCGAGAAATAATTGTTAATAAAACTATTGGATACGTTGTGCCATTTCCGAGTTGATTGCCGTTGAATTTAGCCAATCAGGTCGTTGCCCGCGCAAATTCAAGCGACTCGCTAGATGCAATTAGTGTCAGTTGTTCTCACAGCGTAGATGCCAGCGCACGAGACTGCTCAGCCTTTGGCTCTGTTTCGATCCTTACTATCGTCCCATGTACAAACTTTGTTCGCTCTCTTGTTCGGTTTTAGCAAAGCAAACGAAGAACACTTTCCGCGATAGCGTTCTGGTAGGCCGCTCGAATTTGCGCTCGCAACGGCCTGGTTGGATGACTTCAATACTAATAAGCTTGCAAACGGCGCAACGCATCGATTTTTTTACTAACAATTATTTCTCAGCAGAGACTACACTGAAAGTTCCCTACATATTTTCAAGCTACTTGTGACCACATTGTATACTCCGTAGGATCCAACAAAAGTATGTGGTGGGATGGGTAGACTTGATTCCAAATCGCAGACAGCATTTCTACCAGAAAGCTTAACACTGTCAGCCACTCTTGTGTGTGCCTGTAGAACAGAGACCGTTTTTTATGTAGGGTGACAGTAACATAATCGTTGTGATCGTGTTTTTAATAGCGCGGTCCTTACGCGAAATGTATGCTGCAGTAGAATCATTCAACGGCCAGATTCAAATGTCTGTTCTCAGTAGTATTCCCCGATAAAATTATCGTCATCCCTCCAGTGATTTACATTTCAGATGCCTGGTGAATATACTCCAACCGCTGAAAAACAAGAAATATTCGCCATGCAAAGTGACTCTCAAGATCAGTTTAATTAATTAGCCTATACATTTGCTATCAATGACGTGCTGCCTGTCGGGTGGAAGCAATAGCTAGGGCACACTAGATATGACTCTTGACTTGGCGTTTTATTCGTTGGGATAATATCTTTTAACGATATTTGAATCTCCCAACTACACGGCGAGAGCCGACCATCGTAATAAAATCAGATGTATTACCGAACTTATAAAGTGATACGCAGTATAAACCTAATATTTTCAACATCTCTGTGCTATTACCTTAAGACCTCATGTGTGGCGAGGCATTTGGTTAATTTAAGAGAGAGTTTGAAAGCGAGGAGGCGTCCAGTAATAGAGATAGAGTATGCTCTTAGCACTCCGGCATGAGCCAAAAATGAATTTAATATTCTAGTACCGTGATGCACCACGTAACAGATGAGAAAAGATTATTTCTACCTGACGAGAGAAAATACTTAGAGAAAATGCAGCCTGTCTCATACTGTTAAAGGATTTTCACAACATGTAGTGATACTTCAGCTATGTGAAAAAGCGTGTATGCCCAGATTTCTTCTGTTTTCAAAAATAACTTGTATAGAAGGGAGAAATCTACATTTCGCATGAGAAATTCGAGTAGTGTGGTCTACAACATTGCTGTCTCCGATTGGATAAAGTGGAATTTTTAAACTGAGCGAGGTCTATGTCGGGGTGGAATTGGTTAGAACTACTACATACACGCAAGCCGCAGCTGTCTGTTTTGCAGTGCCACCTTGTATCTCACAAACTGTTTAAATAAACAATATTCCACACATTATTTAAACTGTTTAAACAATTTATCAAAATGATAAGCAACCAGTTGCCCAAAAATGGTTCAAATGGCTCTGAGCACTATGGGA